>NC_056747.1:367565480-367785480 GCF_019279795.1 Protopterus annectens | reverse complement strand
GAAGTTACATTTTTGGAGAAGATGGATTTATTTAAATATGTCAGATATTACAGGCATTATATTTACAACCTGTTTTTTATCTGGGCTGGTAGTGGTAAACAACTTGATGAGTTTTACCAGCAAATTTATCAACCAGTGTTTTGGCTTAAGTTTACTAAAGGCAATAAAGGTACAGAAGTTCAATTTCTGGATGTAGAAGTTAGAATGGATACTGGTAGCAAAACATTTGGAAGTAACATATACAGAAAGAAAAGTTTCACCAATAATTACTTGCATTTTGATAGTTACCATCCGAAATATATGAAAATGAAAGTATTCAAAGGGCAAGTGATTAGACTTAGTAGAATGGTCAGTGATGACCATCAATTTATAATAGAATTGGATATACTTAAACAGTTGTTTATTGATAGAGGGTATTCTAGTGAAATCCTTGAAGAAGTCATACAGTGTGTTAAAAGTAATAGGGACTAAAGATTTTCACCTATTTTGAGAGTCGGATTTCAGAAGATGAATAGTGAGCAAAGTGTTGACAAAAATGAGGGATTAAAATACGCATTCCCAGTGCCTATGAGTATAGATGGGCCAAATATTAAAAAGTTGATTAAGGAGAATTGGAAGATCATTTTGGGCAATGAAGAACTGACTAAAATTATTGGAACTAAACCAAATTTTATTAACAAAAAGACAAGAAATTTAAAGGAAATGTCGGAAGGGGGGTTTAAGAATGAAGCTCAAAATAGAGTTACAACCCATTTCCCTGTACAAACTGTAGTCAGTGCAGATTTATCTTGGGGGTGCACAGCCATAATTTCAAACATTTAACTTATACCTTAACAGCTAAAGAAAGATATGATTGTCAAAGTGAAGGGTTAGTGTACCTTGCAGTATGCTCAAATTGTAAAAACTTTTATATAGGTAAGACCATTAGAAAGTTAAAATATGGAGTTAGAGAGCATAGTCTGGCTATAAAGAAAAAAAGAATATGAGTAATGCTTTAGCAAAGCTTTCTGTAAATTGTGAAAACTTTAGAAAGTTTAATTTTTTTGTAGTTGAAAAAGTGAATACAGATATATTTGTAGGGTCCTTTAATAATTTTTTAGAAAAAAATAGAACTTAAATTGAAAATTTTATTAAGAGTTGATGTAGCACCGGGTATTAATGACAAGATTTCTGTCAAAAGTTATTTAAATTATATTAATTTTTAACTTTTGACTAATGATTAATATTGCTTAGTATGGTTAAGCTTTTTATGACACATGTATGGTTTCATAACAAATGTATTTTTTGTGTATTTTTTAGGGATTGTCTTACTGTTTATTATTATTGGAAAGTGTGATACAAAGTGGTTCCATAAATGGTTACAATGTTAAATGTGTATGTCCTTTTAAGGATTAGTAATTTAGGAAATGATGTCAGGAGAATGATTGTATAAAATGAAATTATGTGTGTTATTTTATTGTTCTGAAGAAGTTCTGTAATAAACGGGACAAAAGCGCTAAACTTATTCTGGCTCCAGTGTGTGTTCTTTGTTTTTCAAGTTGAAGTGAAGAGTTTTTTTGAGTTTGTATTATATAATTTATAAGTAAACTTTCAGTTACTCTTGTTTGCCAGCAACACTACAGTTTGTATGTTAATGAAGACGACACATTTTGTATCCAAATTGTCCTGGATGTAGAGAATAATGAAATGGGGCTGGCATTTCTGCCTCTGGGCTAATGTCCTTGAAACCCAGACTTTCAAATTATTATGCACTTAATATTACTTTCGTACTTCATATTAGTCAATTTTTTATGCCTATTCAATAAAAATTAAACTTCTTCTAATAAATATATTCTCCTCTCAGGCATTTTAGCCTTTAAATGATTCATTTTTAGATGTACAGGACAGCACCTTTGTGATCTCACTGGGTTTCTAACAGTGACCTGGGTAGTGTCTTTGGGGTGCCTTCTGTTTCAGATACTTATGGAACTGGTATCCAGACTGCTCCCTGATATGTGCAATTATAATCATATGTCCCTCTCTGGTGTAAGATCTGGTCACCTCTCTGGTGTAAGATCTGGTCTGTCATCTCCTTCCCTCCCCCCAAGGGCATGTTACTTTTCCATTGTTACCAGTGAAAATCCTTGTGGCCTTTCTTCCTTCTATGGTTGAAGAACTGGTCCTTTATCCCTTCTGGTGTAAGGCCTTGGTTGTCTGGTTTTGTAGCAAATGGCTGAGTGGTGTAAGACATAACTTCCTTGGTATGATCCTGCTTAGATGAGAGTTGCTCTATACTCAGGTGTTTATCATCTGGCTGCAGCCCATCTGATTGCTGAAAACATTTAAGTGGTTTATACAACTTCTGTGGGTATTACAGTTCTCAATAGTAGTAGCATATTTCTGATGACCTGGCCTGGGAACAATTTGTCCTGATTGCCATTTGCCATTTCCATAGTACTGCGGTGGTGGTGCTGCAGTAGCATTGTTGCCTCACAATAAGACATTGTCCTGTTCGATTCTCAGCTAGAGCGTCTTCTGTGTGGAGACATGCGTGAATGGGCATACCTTCGTTGAAGGTTGTGCGTCAGGGCTGGCAACTTGGCACATAAAAATCTACTGCCAATCATTAGCAGACCGGAGTTCCACTGTGGTGACCCCTAACCGGGAAAGGCCGAAAGACACAACAACAACAACAACATAGTCAAGCCCTGCTGTCCTATGTTAAAATTTTGAAAGATCTATTATTATGCTGAATATGTGTTTGAGTTCTTGTCTTTGCACATCTGGAGTCAGTAAATCCCACTTTGAATTCAGATTTTTGCTCAAGAATAATATTGATGGAGTAGTGTTAGCATTTGTGTGCACAGTATTTTAGTAAGCAAGCAGTACCTTATCTATCTATACTGCGAAGGATTACCACTGGGGTCAACCCATTTGAAATGGGAATGGTGAAGTTCAAGAAATTAGTGCTTGATTCCATTTTGTTTCATAGCTTCCTCTGATTTGTTTGAGACAATATTTCTAACACTTGGCTTGGACAAGCCAATTCTTACATTGCCCTTAATGTTGATATTGACATTCCAGATATTGTTGAATCTATACAGATTACATCTGGCCATTCTGAGTGTGCATCTCCTGCAGAGAGGAACACTGAGTTATGAAATGATCAGCAAAGTGAATATTTTGGTACGGAAAAGATAACCTTTCCAAAGAATGTAGAGACACTAGTTCCCCATGCATTTCACATGGACATCATGATAGCCCATCAGCATTAAATTACATTAGTTGTTATATTTAATGCCACTTGGAAGCCCCCCAGAAGGTGAGACCATTTGCTGCATTCTGACAGAGCTCATAATGACACCCCTTTTCTTAGTGTAAACATGACTACCAGTAGCTAGTGATCTGTAACAGTCCGTATTCTCTTCTCATATACGTGTTGCTTTAGTTTCCTTATTCCCTAAACCAGGATATGTTTTTTTTCTGTGGGCTGATAATTACATTCAGATTTACTAACAAGTCCTACATCTTTTGGACTTGCAGCACTAAAACAATACCAGTGTGCTGGACAGAGACTTACTGGTTAATATTTCTGCTTTAAAACTCTGGGAACAGGGTTTCTGACCTGACCTGACCTGTAGTTACTAGTTTTCTGGAGTTTGAATATTGCACCTGTCTGCATTAGTTTTTTACATGTAGCTCATAGCTTTATACTTTTATACTAATGTAATGGCTGAAAGCCATTTGGTCATATCACCCATGCAGAGATAAGTTTAGACTAGTTTCCTCTGGACTGAACATCATTACTATTAATACTCTGCATAAAGTAGGCTTTGAATATAGAAAAGGAGGTTTGATGAGCAGGAGTATTCCAAAGTTGGGGGATGGGTTCGGTAGGAGACCAATCATGGCAGCAGGTGCTTTCACTCTTACAGTGGAAGGCTAAGTCTGGAATGAGTGCTTGCTGGGGTGTTAATTTTATGAAGGTGGAGCAGATCAAATAGCACAGGATCTTTAAATGTGCAAAATGCTAAGCATGGGTAACTACTCTAGAATCTATATGTGATAGAGCTGAGGGAAAGGGCTTTTAATCTGTTGGAGTACCTTAGGCGGCTTAAAACGGAGATCATTTTGTTAGGAATCTTCAAGACTTTTATCTCATTACATTCATTTTTATTATTTTTATTGGCTTGCTAGCTAGATGGCCTGGTCTAGGGACCCTTTGCAGCCACAGCTTGGGCTCTCAAGGAGCACACAGCCATACATTCAGTTGCTACAATTGTGCATACATATTTTCAGTTATTTACAATTGTGAGACTTTTCAAGTTGTACAAGGTGCCAAGATAGGTTAATTCCTAAGACAGCACTGTACCTAATGATGGATCTCACAAGGGAGAAGCATAAAATACAAGGACATCCTCTGACTTAAATTAGATATCATGACTGATTAGCTAAACAAGACAGAAGAGTTTCCTAAGAATAACAGAAACAAGGTGGTAAAAAGCAATTTTGTCATCTACATATGTACTTATGTCCATGAAAACCTAGCCGATTTTAAGGGAGTATCAAGAAATTAATAAGGGTGTGGGGGCTGAAGATAACTATGCTGCACTTCTTGGCATTTCGGGAGACGCCATGACTACTACACCAGACACTGGTTTGATCACGACCTCGATGGCCATTATGGGTGGAATGAGGAGAACTGAGAGCTACAATTATTTTGCAGTCATCCACATATTTGGTTAGCCAGAGACCTTGGATGCTCAATTTCACTTCTGAGAAGCAGATGCCAAATAAGGGGGGAATCAAGGTGGGCCCCTGTGGAAAGCTGACATTGACATCTCTGTGAATAGATGAGATACTTGTACCTTCATAATACAAGATCTGTTGGTAAGCCAGTTTTGTGTTCAATGGACAAAGAAATCTTAGTTCTAAAAGTGGTGGGTTTTATAATATCTGCATAGGGAATGATTTCAAGAGCCCTGCAAGATTTAGGTAGGCAGTATGAATGGTATTAACTTCATCCAAAGCTTCAGTGACCTTATCAAAGAAATTGACCAAGCTGAGTAAGCATGACCTGCCTTTAACAAGTCCAAATTAGTTTGGATCAAGGATTTAATGGTCACCAATGCCATTTATAATGTATTCTGTAGCTCTATAAACTATGCTAGTATGCTGATTTTACTTTGCCTAACCCTTCTGTGCCTCCTACATTTATAAATGTGTATTCATGCTTTGTATCTTGATGTTCAGCCTACACCTTAATTTGCTCTTTGATTCATTTCTATAATTTTCCACTTCAGAGTCTCTAATTATACCCATTTTTTATAATAGCTACAACGTTCTTCCATAAAACAGTGCATATCAGCTTTGTGCATTATTCTGTCCAAAAAAATAATACTTGCTCTTTATGATGGCTACTAGGAATTCTGTTTAATAATTTATTAATTTATTTATTTAAATTTGTTTACTGGGGTACAGCAGTGATCATAAATAACATATTGCAGGCACAGGATGGGTTTCACGAATAGTAACAGAAAAATTGTACATCAACATGGTGCTAACTTATAAAATACATGAATATAGTTAACCGTGCAATTACATAGAAGTAAACATATGTAATACATGAATAGAGGAACTTGTGCATTTACATGGAAATTAACATATGTATTGCTCTTAAACGTTTCAAATGCAAAATATACGTACACATTTATATATGATGAAGCAAGAAAAAGGAAAAAAAGGAGGGATTAGGAAGAGGGAAGCTGAAAGAAAGGGAGGTAGAGAGTAAGCTGGAGTGTAGAGCATGTAGTTGTCAATAGGTAGGATGTCATCTTGAAATTAGCAAGATCCCAGCTGAGTATGTGAGGGAATGGCTTCTGTAGTAGAACAGTTAGGTGTTATCCACCAGGTATGTCAGTAGACAGGTGAGAATAGGTATATAAGTAGAAAGAGGGTGAGAGGGAGGTTATTTGTTGGGGACCTCTTCTGTGGAAGGTGCAGAGTTATGTGACATGCTCTGTATTCAAACAGTTACGTTCATACTGCTTCTTTTAGAAAGTGCTTGAAATGAAGTCTGAAAATGGAGTATCGAATGACCTCAACTAGGTCACGAGGAAGTGACTGCCATAGTTTTTGGACAAGAGCTGAGAAGCTATGAATAGCAGAATATAGCCTAAAAGAAGGTGTTTGTAAAGATGGGCCACCTCTGTCTTGCCTTCTGAGGTTACAGGTCATAGATGCAGCTAACAGCTTTGAGGCTAGAAGGGGGCAGTCTAGATGAAGTACTTTGAAAAGAAGGAAGCCAAGAAGAAGGCTGTCTCTGTCTTGGTTTGGTAGCCATTTAGACTTAGAAAGTGTGAGGCAATGATATTCATTCCAGGGGCAGCTTAATGTAAAGTGGCAGATTTTATCTGAGGAGTTTAGAGGGTGATGAAGTTTTTTGGCAGAATTAACCAAGGGGAGTCTGCACTCAAGTTGTGCAAGAAGAATTCCCTTACCCGTAGCTGTACTGACAGGGGTAGTGAGGAACTGACAGATCTTATTGGCCCAGAAAAGGAAGAAACTATGAACCACAATTAACAAACTAAAATGTTCATGGAAGTTGAGGAATTGGTCTAGCCATATATCCAGATATCTAAAGAAAGTGGTAGATTATTTTCACAATATATAATGTGAAGCAGTAAGGGAGAATTGGATAGTCTTTTGTTGGGTGCCAAAACAGCATGGACTTGGATTTTTTTAGGGTTGAGTAACAGTCTTTTTTGGATGTGAATCAACTGTGCATTTGAAATGGGTAATTTTGGAGTTGTATGTCAATGGATTTTGAGAGGGGTCAGCCCTATATCTGACTATATCATTGGGATATAGGACTAGTGGAAGTTGTCATAAATCAAGGGGGAGTTTAGTAATGAAGACTGAGAACAGAAATGGGACAAATGGAGCTTTGTGGGACATCTGAGTAAGCTTAGGTAATGTCAGAAAGAGCAGACCATATCTTTTCCCTCAAGGATCAGTTAGGTAGGAAATGTTTGAACCAACAAGTGGATTTAGGGCTGATGCCAATGATGAAGATGAATAGGTAGGATTAAGTAATCAACTATATCAAGGACACATGATGGGTGAATAAATACAGTACCAGCTAGATTTCCCTTATCCATATTGGATAAAATGTCATCAGGCAGAGTTCAGGTAAGCTGATTACAGATGACTTGTTTTGCAGTCTTACTTAAGGTAGGTGGGATGGATATGGGGCAAAAATGACTGCAGGAGTCTGGCTTGGGTTCTTTAGATGCAGGTCTGCCAAGAAGGATTTTCAGATGGTTGACACAGTATCAGCGGTCAGGCAGAGATATGTTTTAGTGGGGTGGTAATATAGTGTCTGTAGGGGTAAAGAAATCATGGGCAAAAAATATTGACCCCAGGAGGGCAGTCTATGTGATTTGTTCAAGTACATGTAGACTGTCCTTAGTAGTGATTTGAGAGAAGAAGGGAGGTGAAGTGAATGTTGGCACACTTGGCTGTCTACAAGTAAAATCTCTGTGAGGGTGAGATTGGGAAGGAATGTTTGAGAGCTCTCTTAGGAATCCAGACAGTGACAGACCACTGGAAGGGCAAGCTGTGAAACTGAAATCTGATGCTTAATTTGCAGGAGATCATCTGTTTATATTGTTAACCTCCTTTCAGAATTGTTTTGGAGAATGAAGGAGGAAGATTTTGTTGATTTTAGGTGTTTAGCTTTGTGTTTCTGGATAGTGTGTTTCCTGGTGTTCCTCAGAGACATATAATGGTGCTGAATGTTGGGAGTAGGGTTTTGTTTCCAAGTTTTTCATGCTTTAAGTTTTAAGTTCTTTGGTGAGCCAATGAGTTTTATAGTCGTTAAATATAAAGTGAGCAATGTACTTCACTGTATCTTGCTACTCTAAGTAAAGGTGTAACCAGGACTTTTAGAACTGTATGCCAGGTTCCAGAATGTACCCTACACCTCCATCCTGAACAGTCCTTAAAAACACCCTGAAATGCAGTTTTAACAAATAAAAAGTTTTGGCAACCATCAGTCTGGGCAACCATCAGTCTAAAAACTATGGTAAAATGGCAAAGTGTTTTTATTTAAAATGTCATCACACCAAATAAATAAATAATTATAAGAAAGTGTACGCCACAGTGTACATGCAGTACTCTAAAGCATCTTTGGACACTGCTTTAATTGACACTAGTGTGCTTAATACAGTGGTCACACTCAAGTAATACTTGGTACTAGAAATTAAATTTTCTATATAGTTGGATAAATGAATCTGCTGGTGAATGTAAAATAGAAGCGCTTATTTGTAATCAGTATGACATGTGAGTGAACATGTTAAACTATAATACTGGTGCTTGAAATTCAAGCTTTTTTCATTTTTACCAAGCATTTGATTATAAATGTTTTCTTTTCCTTAGTTTTTAATCCTATTTACCTATATGACTAACAACTAACAGGCGGCTGAGGAAAGAGTGCTCACTTGTGACTCTTAGATTTCCCTCTAAATGATCATTTCGTCTTCCATTCTCATCACAGAGTTTGCAAAGGCTATGGGGATGGACAATTCTTTGTTTCATGTAATACTACTGGAATTATTTATGTTGTAAAGTGCTCATGTTAGAAAGTCTATGTGGGAGCAAGTCAACAAATGTTTAAGGTGAGACTTCATGAGCACATTTGAGATATAAAGAATAGGTGTTGTGACACTCCTTTAGCTGTTCATTTTAGAAATTATCATTGTGGTGATTTTAAACTTCTTATGGACTGGGTCTTACAACAAATCAACGTACATACAGGGGAAATGGTTTCTTTGAAAGATAAATTATTGTATAAAGAAGCCTTGTTTATTTTAAAATATGATACATTGGTTTTGAAAGGGTTAAACACTGAATTTAATTGAAAGTATTTAATTAACTGATGTTTTCAATATGTTAATTGTTTTATTAGTTACAGTATATATTATGTGCTATTTTCACATAGAATGCACTCCTTGAAGGCAGTCTTACCATGGCACCAGAGGTGAATAAAGTCTTTTTTCATCTGTGGCTGTTGCTTGTATTTTAATTTGCTTCTCTGAAAAACTTATCCTTCTACCCTAACTGTTCATGACCTTCATAATCATGTTGAAAGTTAACTCCATCTTAGCCTGACTCTGGACTATAGGGAGAAGAAGACCTGACTAGAATCAAGGTGATCCAAGTTCGACTCGCAGTGCAGATGCTGGAATAGCTCAGTAGGGGAGGGTGGGAGTGAGTGGCTAATACTGTACTGTTAGCAAGTTGGTATATGTGGCAGAGGTGCAGGGTTCCAAGCTTTTTCCCTAGTGTCCTCCATAGCTATTTTGTGTGGCAAAACTGTTGTTCTATTACATTTTTAAGTGTTTTATAGCATCCCTGGTGTTTAGTGTTTTTCCTCAAATATCACAGCATTTGTTCATTAGTCTAGGGGAGTTTAGAGGTATGAAAACCTCTCACACATACACACACACACACACGCACGCACACAAAACCCCACAGTGGATCACATTCACAAACACACTTATTTATTCATGCACACCTACCCTGCCTTTTCCCTAACCAATCCCTTACTGTGACTACCCAGGTAAACACACCATCACAAACAAACAAACACACGCACACACACACACACACACACACACACACACACACACACACACACACACACACACACACACACACACACACACACACACACACACACACACACACACACACACACACACACACACACACACACACACACACTCACACACACACTCATATACTCACATCCTCACCAAATACATGTCCGCTAAACTCACTGGCACTTATCTCTAACATAATCCCACCCATTGAAAATAATGGGTGAACGTGTACTTTTGGCTGTGTTCATTAACACGGCCATCTATGCTAATTTACTACAGGCATTACTGGGAAAGAGCACATGGCTAATTAGCATGTGTGACTCCCCCAGAATATCCCATTAGCATTTGCAGCAGGCCACAGAGACCAACCATGGTGCTGTTCTTCTTTTATTAGACCACATCAGTAGGGCTGTCTCTGATTCACAAATAGTTACCAAGAGTAGTAAAATGTGCTTTTTCATCATGGTAACCATTCTGAATCTCCACCATATTTTATACTGAATACAAAGAGGTATGGGAAAAAGATACTGATTTATTACTATAGGAGATATGCAAAAGAAAGTATATTTACAGCTTAATGGAAATACTGAATAACTGCTCTTATACAGAGACATAAAAATGGTAATGACCCCAGTATATACTGCCCCATTACTCTCATATACATGAAAATGTTTCTGGCTTGATATTAGATGAATGAAGTTATAGGTTGAAGAGGGTGTTATTCATAGGAATCAAGTTGCATTTGACAAAAATGAACAACAGATACATGTGTTACATCTGATTACATTGTAGAAAAGTATACAAAGGTAAGGTTTCAGAGATTGCATGCAGTGTTTGTAGTTTTAGAATCAACATTTTGTACTGTAGATATAAGAAAGTTATGGTTTATCCTGAGAGAAAATGGAGGATCAGTCGAGCTTTTGGTCATAATAGTGGCTGTGTATATCCCCTAGCTAGTAAATTGGTTATTTGACAAAAGAGTTTGAAATTTCTGAAGTTGCAAAGTGTACATATATCTTTGTCCTCCAGCTCTTCTTTATAAATATCAGTGGTATTTTTGAGAGAAAGAGTTATGCAGTCTTGGGATACACAGATGACCTCTTAATTACAGTCTCTGGCTATAGAACATCAAAGAAGTAGATAACTGGATTAGAAGAATTCACCCACCTGATTTGTCTGTTGATCAATGTGAACATGGCTAAGGTAGTAACCTAACACATGACACAAATGAAAAATAATGTGTATGTAAAAGGCAAGAGCTGGGGATTATTGATTCAGTCGTATATCTGGGTACTTAGAAGAAGTTTTGGAGGAAGTATACAATAATGACACAAAAGTAGGGTGTGTGACTCTTGCCACCTTGGTTTGAGTCAGTGACACACGTTTATCTATTACTGACAAGTGGAGCAGAGATTAATATACTGGCAAGGAGGATGTATTTAATAGTTTTATCAGTTTACATGCTATTAAGAAAGGTTTTAAGACTTCTAACATCTTTTCCAGCAATTTACTTGGAGTAAAGTAAGGGCTAACTTGGGAGATAGTTTTGTGTGACTTTCATTTCTTGGTGCTGCTAAGTCATTCTCCCTTATGTGCATTCACACAACTGACCTACAAAATAATATATATATATATATATATATATATATATATGTATATATATGGATCCCATTTGATCCAGCAAATTTATGTTTCATCGAAATGTAAATTTACGACCTCACTTATGCGAAAGTGCATTTTTTCAAAAATGCACTTTCATGTAAACACAGAAATAAAAATAAAAAAAAAAAACAGAAAATAAATAAAAACATGCAGTTTGCATGTAAGGTTAGTTGTACATCAACTTTAGTGCTGATGTACAACTAACCAAACTATTGCTGAGATCGTGGTACAGTGGGGGTAAGGGAATATTCCCTTTTCCCTACTGTAGTGTGATCTTGGAGTGAAAATATTAAATTAAGGGGGTGGGGGGTGCAGCCACCCTGCATAATTATGTTTTGTGTGTTTTTTTTGTTTAGGTTTTATTTTTGTTTTTACACGAAAGTGCATTTTCGAAAAAAATGCACTTTCGCGTAGGTAATATCGCAAATTTACATTTCGATGAAATATAATTTCACTGGATTAAAGTAGATCCATATATAAATATATATATATATATATATATATATATATATATATATATATATACATACATACATACATACATACACATATATATATATATATATATATGTATATGAGATTTTCTCTTTGGGTTTCCACTGAAAACGGGCCATATCCCAGCTGGACCAACCCGGTTAACAAATGTCAATAAATAAAGTATGGCAGCAGTAACAAATTCAGGTGGACAGAGTCAGAAAGGATGAACTGACCTTTACTATGCAACCAATATACGACAGCCGCATGCAATCATTACACAGGAACTCTTGAGTATTGGAATTTTATACAGACATTATATAGGGACTCTCAGTGGTAGTACCTTACACATTATACATGAATTCTGAGTGCTAGTACATTATACAGCCATTACACAGCAGTTCTGAGTGGTGGTACATTATACAGCCATTACACAGCAGCTCGTAGTGGTGGTACATTATATATCCATTACAAAGCAGCTCTGAGTGGTGGTACATTCTAGAACCATTACACAGCAGCTCTGAGTGGTAGTACATTATATAGCCATTACAAGCAGCTTTGAATGGTGGTATGTTATACAACCATTACACATCTGCTCTGAGTGGTGATACATTATACAGCCATTACACAGCAGCTCTGAGTGAAGGAATATTATACAACCATTTACAGCAGCTCTGCATGGTGGTACATTATACAGCCATTACACAGCAGCTCTGAGTGGTGGTACATTATACAGCCATTACACAACAGCTCTGAGTGGTGTTACAATATACAACCACTACACAGCAACTCTGAGTGGTGGTACATTATACAACCATTATAAGCAGCTTTGAGTGGTGGTACACTATACAACCATTACACAGCAGCTCTAAATGGTGGTACATTATACAAGCATTACACAGCAGCTCTGAGTGGTGGTACATTATCCAAACATTACACAGCAGCTCGGAGTGGTGGTACATTATACAAGCATTACACAGCAGCTCTACCTGGTGATACATTATACAGCCATTACACAACAGCTCTAAGTGGTGGTACAGTATACAACCACTACATAGCAGCTCTGAGTGGTGGTACATTATACAACCATTATAAGCAGCTTTGAGTGGTAGCACACTATACAGCCATTACACAGCAGCTCTGAGTGGTGGTATGTTATACAACCATTACACAGCAGCTCTGAGTGCTGGTATTATACAAGCATTACACAGCAGCTCTAAGTGGTGGTACATTATACATGGATTGCACAGCAACTCTGAGTGGTGGTACATTATACAACCATTATAGGCAGCTCTGAGTGGTGGTACATTATACAGCCATTACACAACCATTACAAAGCAGCTCTGAATGGTGGTACATTATACAGGCATTACACAGAAGCTCTGAGTGGTGGTACATTATACAACCACTACACAGCAACTCTAAGTGTTAGTACATTATACAGCCATTATAAGCAGCTTTGAGTGGTGGTGGTACACTATACAGCCATTACACAGCAGCTCTGAATGGTAGTACATTATACAAGCATTACACAGCAGCTCTGAGTGGTGGTACATTATACAAGCATTACACAGCAGCTCTAAGTTGTGGTACATTATACATGGATTACACAGCAGCTCTAAGTGGTGGTACATTATACATGGAATACACAGCAGCTCTAAGTGGTGGTACATTATACAACCATTACAGGCAGCTCTGAGTGATGGTACATTATACAAGCATTATGCAGCAGCTCTGAGTGGTGGTATGTTATACAACCATTACACAGCAGCTCTGAGTAGTGGTACTTTATACAACCATTACACAGCAGCTCTGAGTGGTGGTATGTTACACAACCATTACACAGCAGCTCTGAGTAGTGGTACTTTATACAACCATTACACAGCAGCTTTGAGTGGTGGCACATTATACAACCATTACACAGCAGCTCTGAGTAAAGGTATATTATACAGTCGCTACACAGAAGTTCTGAGTGGTGGTACATTATACATCCATTACACAGCAGTGCTGAGTGGTAGTAAATTATACAAGTATTACACAGCAGTTCTGAGTGGTGGTGTTTTTCACAAACATTATGCAGCAACTGCTAGAGGAAATGTCTTACCCAGACATTACAGAGAATATGTTATTGGTTGTGTTTTACAAAAACTTACAGGAATTCTTAGTGGTGGTGATTTATCTCACATGCATGTATGATTAAATCTAGTTGATTTCTGTCACAAGACTAATACTACATAGAACAGAAATGCAGGGTGGTATGGCATTTTTTACACACTATCCTTTTTAAAATGGGCAATTGTAAATTACTCACTCAAAAGGACCACCTTGTAGTTTTCCACGTTTATATATTGATCCTCAGAAATGAATCTTCAGTATCTACACATATCACATTTAAACACACTTTAAGTATTTTGCTTGAATAAGTGCAAATATCCCTCACTTCTAATAAAGATTCCAAGTTCCTAGTGTTTTTGTTCACAAAAATGGGGCTCTATTCCTACTATTTATTCCAGTTCCATTTCAGTAATAACCTTCCAATTGTCTTTCATGATGTGTCTTATAGTACCAGCTATTCACACTATATGTGACATATATATCCTTTCTCCTGTCCATTTTACTTATGTCTTTTCCACAATCAGAATTATTTGCAGTTAATGCTATAGATTTATAAATGGTATATTATCCTTGTTTTACTTATTTAGCAGTAGAACATATCATTTCTTTTTTATAACTTATTTCCATAAACATGGCCCTTTAACTCATCCAAACATATTTCAAATCTCATATCATCACTAGTTAACATGGAAATTCTATTCATCTGGCCTTTAATAGCATTTTGCTTCATATAGATGGGATAATAATGAAGCATGTAAATAATTAATAACATTATAGGTTCATAGGTTCATAGGTGTGTACTAAGCTAACTGCCCTGGAGTCTATATAAACCTAGCCCAAGAAGATTCCCTGGCATCATTCCACCCAAAGTTAGTTCCCAGTACCCCTGTCAAGTAAGGCCACTGAAGTGATCCCCGGGGCGAACTTCTTATTGCCCACCCACTCATCAAGATTTCTCTTAAAGAGGGCCAGTGAAGTGCTCTGCTTGACATGAATGGGAAGTTTGTTCCAGAGTATGGGAAGTCTCTGGGTTAGGAACCTGTCCTTCCAGCATGTTCTGTTTATTGTGGTAATGAGGCTAAGGTCCCTGGAGTGTGTGGCATGGAGGGATTGGGATTTCTTTAGGTGTAGCATATCTGGCAACTCTGGGTCAGACGTGGCTTTGTAGGTCAAGCAGAGTTCGCCTATAAGTAGGTGATAAGAGACAGAGTATAGCTGGAGTTTTTTGAGTATGTCTGTATAGGGCATGTATCTAAGACCTAAGATCCTCTTAGTGAGATATTTTTGTGGCATTTCCAGTTGTTGTAGGTGTCTAGTGAGGTACATACCAAATGAGGCATTCTATTCTACAATAGGTCTAATGAGGGATGAGTAGAGAGAGCTTATGACCTCTTTCTTCCTGGATGAGAAACCTTTTGTAATGAGATGGGCCACGTAGAAGGACTTTCAGACTACAGTGGCAATGTGGTTATCAAAGGATAGGTTTCTGTCAACATGTGGCCTCAGGTCTCTTATCACACCTTCGGTGTTTAGGGGACTACCGTCTATGTGGTAGCTCATGGACACCAAATTTTTCCCAAAGGGAATGATAATGCACTTTTTGGCAATGAGCTTAACACCATGGGTCTGGCACCAGTCTCTGGTGTCAGTGAAGCCTTTTTGTAGAATGTCTACATCAGCTGGAGAATCAATAAGGGCTCCCAGTTTGCAGTCATCTGTGAACTTGGTCAGCCAGAGTCCCTTTGTGTTGGCTTGAACTTCAGAGAAGTAGATGCCAAACAGGAGAGGACCTAGGACCGATCCCTGTGGGACACCACTTGTAACTGGTCGGTAGTCAGATTTGGAGTCCACTACTTTCACAGTGTGGGTTCTATCAGTGAGCCAGTTGGCAGCCCATCTTATTACGTAGGGTTTATGTTTAGTTTAGTGAGTCTATCAATGATTCCAGAGTGAGGGATGGTGTTGAAGGCCTTGGCAAGATCTAGGTAGGCTGTGTGAACTACCTTGCTCTCATCCACAGCTCTGGTGACTGACTCGAAGAAGTCTATCGGGTTGAGCAGGCATGATCTACCTTTCACAAACCCATACTGCGTGGGGTCCAGAGTTTGGAGATTCTCTACATCCTTATTTATAAGGTCCATCATAATGTGCTAAAAAGCCTTACATATCAGACTCATCAAACTAATGGGGCGGCAGTTCCCAGGGTTCTGTAGTTGCTCCCCCTTTGTGGAGTGAGATGACCGTAGCAGGGCACCATTCAGTAGGAACACCCTGAAATGAGGCTGTGATTGAACAGGGTACTCAGGTGTGGTGCCAGTTCACTTTGTAATTCATGTAGAACACAGCTAGGGATATTATCAGGTCCCATGGAAGCTGTACTCTTGGCTTTGGACAGTGCAGTTTTTTACCTGTGTAGCCATGATAATAGGGACTTAGCATTCCTCAGGTATTGTGATAGGCATTTTAGGAGGTGAAAAGGGGGTAAAGTTCGCACTGAACCTGTCAGCCAATATGTTGGCAATATCAGTTAGTTCTGTATATGTATTGCCATTGTGCTGTAACTCAGAGCAGATTTCAGTATTGCTATGTAGATTATTGACATAACTATAGAATGCCTTCTGGTTGCCTTTAGAATCTGCAGCAATTTTGTTTTTTGCTGAGGCTAACAAAGGAGTTATTCCAGTCTTGGGACTTCACCCTTTTCTGCAACAGTTTTTTCCTTCTGTTGTAGAGTTTGTTTATGATGGGGGACCACTAGATTGGCTTCCTTTTTTTGGAGGAGAGCGTCTTGATTCTGTTTGGTATGGCCCATTCCATACACTTGTGTATGTGCTCATACAGTGTGTTGGTGTATGATTCAGCAGTCATGCACCTATTTTCTATTTGCATGGGTGCCATGTTTTTAGAAGCCCAAAATTGGCTTTGGAGAAGTTTTTTTACGGTGGTTTCCTTTGGGGATGGGTGAGGGTGGGATGTGGATATCCATGGTGATTAACTGGTGGTCAGATCTGACCAGGGAGGAGTTGATTACTGGTGTAGAGCAACAGTCACCCATGTTAGTAATGACCAGGTCAAGGATGTTTCTACCCTAGTGGGGGTAAGAATGAGTTGATCCAGGGCATTGGAATTATTGAATTTCAGAAAACGTTGAGCATGTGTGTTGGTACATGATTAATTTTCCCAGTTAATGGATGGGTAGTTAAAGTCTCCAGGTATAAGGGTTTTGGGTTGTACCCTAATATTTTCCAGTGTGTTTAGGAATGTGGAGTGGGAGTCTTGGGACATGGTGGGGGATCTATAGCAGGCTACAACCTGGATTGCAGTTTTACCCAATGTTAGTTGTACCTGAAGTATCTCTGATGCGTATGTTGAGCTACTAGTCTGGAGGTGTGCATATCCTTTATGAATATGGAGACACCACCGCGTTTAGTGCTTTGGTCCAGATTTAGGGGCCGAAAGGTGTGGTATGAATTATAGCCTGGTAGTGCTGGGGTGCTCTCTGGAGTTATAAATACTTTTGTAACTAAATACTTTATTGTGCTTTATAAAAACATTTAAAATGAAACTGAATTTTTGTAAGTATTGTACATAAAGGACAAAAATCCATTTTCATCAATGTTTCCATCCACTTAGGAACCTAAAACTTACATCATCCCTTTTCATATAAACTATACGTCATCTATATAGGAGCCATATAAACATATTTTTAATCTTTGTCTTTTCGGATTTTACCGGTTAGGGTTTGCCACAGCGGAAATCCGGTCTGCTAATGATTGGCAGTAGATTTTTATGGTGCCGAGTTGCCAGCCCGACGCCCAACCTTCATCGAAGGCACGCCCATTCACACATGTCTTTTGGAAGCCACCTGACCGCGGGGAGGACATGCAGACTCCACACAGAAGGCACTCCAGCCTGAGTGGAACAGGTGAACCTCTTGATGTGAGGCAACAACGCTACCGCTGTACCACCGCGGCTTCATATAAACATATTTTTAATAATCATAATAATTATAATAATGTATTACATAAATGTCTTTCTTCCCCAAAAGGAAGACAAATATTTGCAAGTGTTAGTGCTCATACAGCTCCCACTGCCACACCTATTTTTTTGCCTATCAGTCTTTGTTTCAAGCAGCAAATATCTATACTTTAGAATAATATCCAAAAATTCACAAAGCATGAAAATCAAATTATTAGAAAGTGTAGGATATAAAGACAAATTTTCCATAATCGGTTCAGCTCCTAAATCTTGTGGAGTACAAGTATATGATTTAATATCAACAGTGACCAAGATGGCTTGGGACAAATCCACTTCAGTGTTTGCTAACTTTTGCGAAAGGTCCCAGGAGTCTCTAACATATGCTCTTATATTACATACCATATGTCTTAAATGATGATCAATAAACACAACAAGAGGTTCCATTTTGAAACCAGCAGCTGAAATTATAGGGCAAAATGGTGGGTTAAGATGGTCCTTGTGAATTTTCTGATGCCAGAAAGCACTCCTAATTTTGTATACTTAACATTCAAAACTTATATAAATCTATATTAAATCTCTCTGTCGCAAGGATATCTAACAGTACAGAATCAATGGTATTATATGCTATATTTAATTCATTTACAGAAACCTTCTAATAGGTGGAACTGTCACTTAAGTCATGTAAACAAGTTGCTTCTTTAACCAACTGTCCCCTTTTCTGTTTTACAAATCTTAAGCTTCTGTTCTTTTTTCATGCATCCAACACAAACCTATCTGATTGTGTCATGTTAAATTGGAAAAATGGTGGCAGTTTTGATAATACCACTCCAATTCTTTAGAAGATACATTCTCAAAAATGGCCAAAGAAAGATGTAAACAAGGATTAAATGCACTCCTCTTTTTCAAAACATGTATGTCTCTAGCATTGTCAACTAATCACTTCAAGGTACTGAAGGTTTAAAGTTCTGATATAAGTTTTCAATTCAGTCAGAGATTTAGCTACACTTATTCTTGCTGGTATTGAACATAAAATCTTTTCAAAGTAAATTCACAATCTCTTGAGATGTAATTCATTTAGTTAAGTTATAAACAGGAAACCTGCAGCCACTGAGATGTGCATGTGATAATTTAATGATGACAATTTCCTGCACATCTGTCTTCTCTGTTGACGTCTCTCTTTTCTAATGAAAATGCTTCCTTCTCCCTGCTGGTGATTGATATGCAGTTGGTTGTGCATCTGACTGGTTAAAGCTGGAATCCAGATGTTGACAACTGTTATTCATTCTAACATCCAATCTTATTGAATGTCAGAGTTCCTCTATGGGGATATCGCCAGGGGCCTCTGATTGGTCATGTTAAATGGTAACTGTGTGATTTTCTCCAATCACTAACTTGATATGCCTTACACAGTTTTGTACCGCAAGCTGCATTATTATTTTATCTATTTTGATCTCTAACCAGTTTTCTATACTAATGATTTTTCTGAGTAATATCATGTCTGTCCAAATTTATAAAGGCATTTTCCACAGTGATCTTATTCAATTCATAATCTTTATGACCCTGAATAACCTGATAGCATTCATCAGCTTCTGTCTTCAAATCAGCTAATCTTTTCTCATGATGTTTTAATATATCCATTAGCTGCATATCTACTTTATTAAAAAAATATTTCAGGTCAACAAATAAACCGTCATGAAAACTTATATAATCAGGAAAATTTCCAGATGTAGACCTTTAGGAACAATTTTCTGTTTGGCCAATTTTTCCAAATATATATAATATTCCACCTAGTGGAAAAGTATCTCATAGAAGTCTTTGCAAAATGCTGTACCAGTTGTTTAAGATTTGTTTACTTCAGTCATTTTTGTAGAATCAGATGTCTTATAGTCCATAAAAAGTGCTGTAGATTTTATCATAAAGTAAGACCAATCTTTTAGCAGGGTCAAATAATTATTTGATTTAACATGGCAGCCATATAAAACAATTCAACAGAAATATTTCCTGCAGTACCAGCATCTTGTCTCCAACATTATATTCTGTCATTTGCTTGGTCATTATTTTTGCTGATTTCCCCTGTTGTACCAAAGATTACATAGTGAACTAGTGATACTACGCAAAGTAACTGAAGTTAATTCTGACATACCTACATTTATTCCAAAGCTGGTAAGTTGGTAACACATGACTCAACAATAACAACCCACTGAACAGCTCCAAAAGCAAAAAAATAACTTCCTGTGACTGAAAATATAGCACACTTCACTGTATATCCATTTCTAAGACCTTACTGTTAACTTTATGGAAACACCTAGGATTTCTTGATTTCCCCATCATGCAGTGCTTCATGCTCTTGCTGCCAGCAATGTTATCACAAGTCCACAAAGACAAAATCTATTTCACCCCTTTTTTGACCATTAGTTTTTCATTATTAAACCAAGGAAAAGGTGCCTATCTCTGCCAATGCTAAAGAAAAATAACTACCTCATTTGTGCTGAATATGGCAGTGGGTGAAACACCAAAAACAAAGAAGGAAATGTGGAAATGATCTGTTTGTCACCTAGACTTTAACCATCTTTCTTTTTTGCCTTCTCTCCATTAATACACTTGCAGCTAATCAAATGATAATTTTTTTCAGCAGAATACACAGAAATGGTTTCAAATTCTATACCTGTTCCACTTGGTATATTTTTGAATATTTGCAAAAATATATGATGCTGTAGAGTTACAATCTTTCTCTACAGCACAGTAAACTATTGAAATATAGTTTCCTTTATCACAGTCTCTCCCCCTTCTCGTTTCTTTCTCCTGTCTTCAGCACACACACCATCTCTGTCATCCACAATTACCATTTCTTTCTTATAACCCTGGCATCACAGGAAACAATGGCATCAAACTCAGTGATAGATATTTATGGGTGCAGTATTAACCTTACCTTTGAGTTTAGGTTTGAGATCCAAAAGAAGAATATCTTTGTTGTGCATCTCTGCAGTTGCAGATGCATAACTAAAGTGCCTGAAAATACTATTTTTAAAACAGCAGGTCTTATAATGGGAGTATAATTATGGGTTAATGAGATCTGGCTAATTTAACATTGTGTTACACTGCAGTTCTTATAACTCAGAGGGTACTTAACTAGAGAGAATTAAGACCAGAACTCACATCTGCATAAGCACAGGAAAACACAATCTAGTCAACTGATATTTATGTCATACAATAAACAACAGTGGTACAATCAAATAAAAACCTTTTTAGCATCCAATATAGTGAGTTACTTCATACAATGTATTTCTTCAGACAAACTGCTTCAGGAAAACATTATAATAGTCTGCACTAAAAACACAGCAATGTCAAGGCAAGGCTCTGGACACAAAGTTTAGCACTTATATTCTACTTTAATCAGAATGTTCTACTGTTCCACAAGGTTTAAGGGTTTTTAAATTTCCTAACTGTGTTTAACAAGGGGATCCCCTTTACACTGAATTGATTTTGTTGTTTAACAATACTGGAGTAGCACTGATGAGAACTTTGGTTAAGCATTATAAAGATGAAAAGGGAAGTTATAGAACTCACGTTGAACAACCTCATGCTAAAATTAAATGTTCAAATAGTTTTCTTTCTGTCAGTACATTTTAGTCTGGTATTGCAGCCAAAGATGATCGTTTAAGAGCATCTATAATACAGAGAAAACAGGGCAAGCTTAGAAGGGATTTTGCAGCTTATTCTGGAGGGACAGCTTATCCCTTAAAATCTCCTTGTTATGTCTACACAACAGAATGGGGGTACAAAAACATCGCCACTTTAGTTCTGCCTTGTGACACTGCAGCTTCAGATGCAGGTGTGTCTGATGCTTCTCTTAAAGTTACTCCCAATACATGTGATAATGCACTTCAGTATAATTTCATCCAATTACCGGTCGGTTCACCAAGTCCTTTTTAGTACATCATTCAAGGCAAATAAGGACACTGAAGTGGTCAGCCAAGAAACAAACGAAAGGCAAAGGGAGGGGGAAGAACAAGGTGAAAACATAGACTACAAAGCTGAAGTGTTGAATCTTAGTGGAATTCCTTTGGACCTAGTTCATGTCTCTGTTCTACAAAAAGGGCTAACATTCACTCCAACCAACTCAGTTAACATCACCAGGTTGCTTATTGATTTCAAGCTATATATAAGGAAGCTAAACTTGCAATACATTATGGATGACATTTCACTGCCATCTCTACCACATGATCATTTAAACTAATGAAGCAGATTTAATCCTACACTTACTAGCACTCTTCAAGCATTTAGCAACATCTGTAAGGATGAGCTGTGGGCCAATTTAGCTCTAAGATCCAGATACTATAATCTGAGTGCCACTGAAAGGACAGTCTTGGAAGACCTTTGTAGTAAGAGAAATTTAATGATTATGAAGGTTGAAAGGGTGGAATGTTGGTCCTTATGAATAATAATGATTATAACTGTGAGATACAGAATTTGCTTATTGATGAATCAAGTTACAGAGAAGTTACCAGGGATACCACTAAGAGAAGTTTTTCCATTGTTGATCAAATGTTGTTCGACTTATACCATCTTTGTCAACTGGGCATGGACACCTACACCTCTCTTCAAGTGGATTCTTCCAAAATGGCACATTTTTTGGGATACCAAAGGTCCATAAGGAAAGGAACAGACCTCCTTTCAGGCCAATTGTATCAGCGGCACATTCAAAGACTGAGCCAATTTCTACCTTCCTGGACCACACCCTAAACTAGACAATACAGAGGTAATATTATTTAAGGGACTCCTGGCACCTTCTGGAGCTCCTGAATGATTTTTTTTTCATTAGTGATTTTAATTTTCATTTTGTCTCACTAGATGTGTTCTCCCTGTACACTTGTATTCCACAGGAGGCTAGAGTAGAGTTTTTAAGGGAATACTTGACTGCTCATAGCACTTTTGAGGTGGACAAGATTAATATGATTTTTTTTCCCTTTTGGGCTTGGTTCTTGACAATATCTGCTTTAGTTTTCTTGATAAACTCTAGAAACAGACCCCTGGAGTAACCATGGGGTCAAGGGTCAACCCTGTTTTTGCAAACTTGGTCATGGCTATGTGGGGAGAGAAATTTCTGATGAAGCATCCATTAGTGGAGAAAATCTTGTTCCAGAGGAGGTACATCGATTGCCTCTTTTTTCTATGGAGTGGGACTCTGGATGAATTTAAGTGCTTTGTGGAATATATCAACAAGAGCACTGATTGTTTGTGGTTCACCATCAGTGGTTTTGGTGATACCTTGCACTTCCTTGATCTAAGTATTTTGTATGAAACCACATCTTGTCCTTTTGTGAGTAAGGTCTTTCACAAAGAGACCTTTGTTAATCAGTGCCTTCACAAGGACAGTTTACACCCCTCCCACGTGAAAAGAGGTGTGATTAAAGGACAGATAATTAGGCTCAGTAGACTCACTATGGATGAGTTTACATTTCGGCAAGAGCTGACTAAGCTAAAGGCTTTTTTCATTGACAGGGGATATAATTCTGACTGGTTAGGTACCATCGAATGTGAGGTTTTAGCTCTAAGAACATCCAAAGCCCGTCCTATTTTGGACAAGAAACATTTAAAGATTTCTGCTAGTCAAACCCCTGATGTTTTTTTCTGAGATCCCTAAAAAGTTTTTGTTTTGCTTTTCCTATCCCAATTTGTAACGAGAGGTGGTTGATCAAGAATATAATACAAGAAAACTAGAAGGTAATTTTGGGAAACACAGACTTGTATAAAGTCTTGGGTTCACCTTTAAGAAATCTGTTAATTTTAAATCTATGTTTGAACATAATTTTTGTCCTGATGTTGTACCTACAAGAAAGTTCATCTTTGGAACTTGCAGTTGTGGTTTTTGTAAGCAATGTAGGTTCATTAACAATTCATCCTCAGTATTTTTTCAACACTGCAACGTAGTGGTTTGGGTGAGGGGAAGGGTCAGCTGCATTTCAAAAAATGTAGTTTATGCAGTGGTCTGTGATTCTTGTAATTCATTTTACATTGGCAAGACTGTCAGATATTTGAACAGATGTATTTATGAGCATGTTTTGGCTATATCACATATCATTGAATCATAATTAAGCGAAAGCTTCTTTGAACACCTATTCAGTGAACATGCTATCCATCGAACTAAGATTTCAGTGAAAGTTTTCTAGGGCAAACTAATGGTTGGCCACCATCTGGAATTTGCCATTTCTCCACTGCAGTGAGATTTCAAAGTTGGTATATTTAGTTAAGGGGGTGTGGGGGGCGTAGCCCTCACCTGCCTAGGTGTTACATTTTATGGTTTAGTTTACGGTCGCTAGGGCAGACTACCATCAGTTTGCCCTAGGAAAGTGTTTGCTGAAAAGTTAGTTTGATGAATAGTATGTTCATTGAATAGGTGTTTGAGGAAGAGGTGTTAACTTAATTGTGATTCGATGATGTGATATAGACCCAGAAAAATTACCATAAAAATGCACTAGTCAAACATGCTGCTTTTTGTACAAATTTTAAGAAGTTTTTCTTTTGTGTAATTGACTCAGTTAATGCTGACTGCTTTACTGGAGATTATAAAGTTCAGTTAGAATGTAAGGAAAGCAGTTGGCAGATTAGACTGAGGGCAGACAGAGCCCCAGGTCTTAATGAAACAATTAACATTAAATGCTTTTTACAAGCTTTAAGGATTTAATGTTACTAGGAAGTTAACTTTGTTTATATACGCTTTTAACAAATTGTAGTTGCTTTTTAGTCCTTTTACATTACTTTTTCAGGGGCATTTTTCATGTTTGTGAAATCATTAATTTTATCTTTAATTGGCTGTTTGGATTTATGTGCAGTCTTTTTAAATTCTTGTGATAGATCTGCAGTTTATATTTTCTGATTAAGTTCTGTTTTGATTAAAGTGGAACGAAAGTGCTAAACTTTGTGTCCGGAGCCTTGCCTTGACATTGCTGTGTTTTTAGTTTGCTGAGTTTTTCGGTTTGGTTTGCTTTTGTAATGCTGCTACAAACATTATAATAGATAGCAATCACACAGCTGACATCACATCAAATTATCAAATCACGTTCACTGTTTTAAATCTCTTGCTTGTGGACACAGAGCAGAGTGACAGACATTCATTTAAATTAAGTAGGATAATAAATTTTAACAATGCAATCTAATGATATTCTATTAAATGAAGTTGTAAAATTTGGCCCACAGCCCTCTTATCAGATTCAGTCAGATATAATGTTTGGAAGCTAAGCCCTTTCAAGTCGTTGCAACTTTCTGAGTGTTAGTACAATGCTTCTAAGGTCATTCATATATTTTGTTCACAGTCTTTTTACATATAAAGAATTGCAACTTAGACATTTAAGTAAACTACTCTCTTAGTGTTACAACTTACAAAGTCGTTAAAATACAGTTTCCATTCCTTTGGGTGTAGAAATATGTTCGTTTTTGAAATATAATTGCAATATTTATATTTATATATGAGACATGGAAAATTTCCCTGTCTAGCTTCCATAACCTTCACAAGTTTAATTTCTTTTAACTATCTGTTTAATATTTCCGGATAAATTAACTTGTGGTACCTTCAGTATGTGCTGTGTGTTTTTTTCACTCATTTATGTGCTGTGTGGTTTTCTAACCCATTTATATTTGCAATTGTTAGAAATCATATTTTCAGTAATGGGCCAGATTCATCAACACCTACACTAAGTGTACACAATTTCTATTCAAGAACACCCTACCACTTTCAGACCCATGGGATTAAAGTCCTGTTTTCAGTTCCCTAGTAGTAAAAAATAATATGTTTGACATGCTCATTCATTTTACAGCTGAGTCCATATTTAGCGGTATATTGCCATTTTTTTTCTTAGGGTTTCTAAACACATCCAAACCAGCATTCAAGCAATTTTTTAAGTACACTTTAAGAAAAGGAGTGTTCTGCAGTAACACTCATACTGTTATCTCTTTTTTGCTTGTATAAGCAGCCGTCCACAATTTGTATATATGCATACACTTTCTAGTCACTTAAGATGCAAACATTTCTCTATTGAATTTACACAACTGACAGGGTCTATTTTCACTTTTAAACACTGACTGCCTTTGTTGTTAAAGGAGTCATAATTAATTTACAATATGATTGCCTTTTTTGTTAAAGCTGTCATAATTCCTTTAAAATTTTTTTCACATTAATTCATATTCATTAAGATGACAAAATTGCTTTGTGCAGTCTTTATACCATCTATTAGGCCCCAAAATGTACTATGTATCTTTTCTGCATTTGTTCAATTTGTTCTATTCTAATGCAAAGCTTACTAGTACTATCACCAGTCTCTATTACCAGCTTGGTGGATATGGGCATCCTGAGGCAGTGTAGAAATTGCCTCATGTTTACTGAAAACCAGTTAATTCTCAAACAAACTGATATGGTATGTGATAGATGCATTTACACACTGGCACTGGAGGCAGAGCTCTCACTTACTCCTAATGTCAATAAGGTTGTCAGTAGTACACACGCTGCACCCATCATGCACAATTCAAAGCAGACATATTGACCCACATATGCTGTGGCACTTACATGTAAGCTTCCTAAACCACAAAAACCTCCTAGACGAAGTACAAATAATAAATAACCTCAGCAGCCCCAAATGCGCTCTTTCAAAACAACACTCATACCAATACATAGAGCTACATCTCATGGGCCCTCCACATCTAAGCCCATAAGGCACGCCACCACAGAATCCAACATTCTAGTCATTGGAGACTCCACTGTGAGACACATGGATGTCCCTCTCACCAAGCTGAGTAAGGAGAAAGTTACGGTCAGTTGCATATCAGGGGCTAGGATCTGCCACATTACACATGTACTTAGGTCATTGAACCACATTTACCTGTATGTCTCAGTCATAGTCCATGTGGGAGTAAATTACCTGAGATGTATCTCCCTAGACTATATGAAGTGAAACATCATGGAGCTCTCTGAATATGTGTCTCAGGCTGGCATGAGTCTAGCATTGAGCAGCATTTTACCTTCTCCAAGGATGATGCCACAATACAAACAAAAGCTGATTGACTTTAATAATTGTCTTAGTTTCTGGTGTCATTCTGAGGGGGTGCAATATTTGTCAGCATGGAAGGAGATGGTCAGCAGACCACACTGCTTTGCCAGGGATGGTCCACACCTGTCTACTCTAGGCTTTCAAATCTTAGTTAAAACATTGTCTTCCCCTATAGTGCCTTTTTTAGGCAATGCCAAACTGAAAGTACTTCCGACATAACAAATTAAAACTAAGAAAATCTAAAGGTATTACTGCTCAATGATAGGAGTCTAAACAAAAAACTCCACTCTCTCAAAGGTCTTTTTACCCTAGAGAATGCTGATGTCTGTGCGGTAACTGAGACATGGTTTAAAGCTCGGAGAACACACCAACAATGCAAGGTTATAATGCCTTCCACACATTTAGGCCAGCTACTTCACAGGCAGGAACTAAAGGTGGAGGTGTCTCTGTTTACATCAAAAATAAATATACTTCAAGACTGGTCAAACAGGACAAAGCACTTGAGCTGATCCATGTTCAAATCACTATAGGTAAAATCCAATACCACTTCCTTGCAAGCTACATGTCCCCCTCTACGACCCAGGAAAACCATACCATGTATTTAAACTTATTAGAAACACTAACTATCCAATCCAATACCATATTCATGGGTGACTTTAATTACCTCACTATTAACTGGTTCTGGTCCTATATGATGCCAAATGTACATGCAGAGAGATTCCTGGATTTTGTAAACACAAACTCCCTGGACCAGATAGTCAATACACCAACCAGGGGTGCAACCATACTGGATCTGGTCCTCACTAATATGGGTGACTGCTGCACACCCCCTACTGTAATGCCTTCCCTGGTAAGGTCAGACCACAAAATGGTCCCCTTTGAAGTAAGAATAAAACTTGGACCCCCAGCTAAACCTGGAATATTCAGGAACTATTCTAAGGCTAACCCCCTGCTATTAAGTGAGAACCTGGCAAAATTTCAAGCCCTCATAAACCCTGAGAACACTGCTGCCTATGCAGAACTGTTCACAGAAACCCTGTACAAGCATGTTAATAGCTGCACAGAGGCAGCTGGACCCACCAGGAAGAAGTACAGAACTTACTCAAAAAAACAAGCCACCCTGGTGGAATCACAAAATCAATAGGCTGTATAACAGAAGGAAGAAAATCATGGCAAAAATTAGGAGGTGCAGCACCCAGCAGTATAAAAGCACTCTCATCAAACTAAACAAGCAACTCATAGGACAAATAAAGTCTACCAAAGCCAAATTTGAGGTAAGTTTGGCCTCCCAGGCCGAGGACAGCCACAAAACATTCTTTAGCTATGTCGGCAACTTCAAAGGCAATACACAACTGTGTGCAGAGCTCATTTAAATAGAGCCACCTATACTGTGCCAGAATATATAGCAAACTTCCTGGCTGATAAATTCAGCTCCAACTTTACACCTCTCTCCCTCTCAACCTTCCCTCAGGAAATATCCTAAAATATAACTCCCCCTACTATCACTAGGGAACAGGTCATTGATGCTCTCTCTAAGACCAAGAACACTGCATCAATGGGCCCAGACAATCTCCCAGGGTGCCTTCTAAATAGCATGAATCATGACTTATTAGGATCTCTGAGATTACTATTTAACTGTAGCCTCCAAACAGGCTTCATGCCTCATGAATGGAGAAAGGCAACAGTCATCCCTCTGCACAATGGTGGGTCATCTACAGACCCTGGAAACTACAGACCCATAAGTCTCACTAGTCTTATATGTAAAGCCTGGAAAGAATTATCATGGAGATGATCAATAGAGATATAGTAAACCTCCAGACACTGGCCCCATCCCAGTTTGGTTTTGTCAAGGGCAGATCATGCCTACTTAATCTGGTGGGCTTCTTTTTGAAGGTCACCAAAGCAATGGATGAGGGCAAAATCATTCACACTACCTACCTTGACCTGACCAAGGCATTTGACACAATGCCCCACTCAGGCATTGTTGAAAAATACAAGAGGTTGGGTACAAACCAGTTTGTCACCTGGCAGATAGCCAGCTGGCTCACAGACAGGACCCAGGAAGTTAGAATTGGGGAGTCCATCTCTACAAAGAGGCCAGTCACAAGTGGAGTCCCTCAGGGATCAGTCCTTGGACTGCTCCTTTTTGGCATTTACTTTTCAGAAGTCAAGGCCAATGTCAGTGGTCTCTGGCTGACTAAATTTGCAGATGACTGTAAATTAGGAGCTGTCATTGAATCTCACACTGACACAAATGTTCTCCAGGAGATGCTGACACAGACAAACAACTGGTGGCAGAGCCACGGACTAAAACTAAATTCCAAGAAATGCATAACAGTATCCTTTGGGAAGTCATCCATCCCTTGTAACTATCATATTGACAACACACTCCTTAGAGTTGACCCAGTAGTCTGGGACTTAGGGACACACACAGATAGTAATCTAGCCTTTGACCATCATGTGTTTACAGTGGTGAGGAAATCATTCTATGTTGTGCAACGTATAAACAAAAGTATAGCATCTAAGTCCAAGGAAGTCATTGCTCCACTGTATTCGGCATTCATGAGACATATCATTGAATACAATGCCCCCTTTTGTATGTACCTAACCAGGCATATCCAACAATTGGAACATCCACAGAGGTTCCTCACTAAAAGAATACAGGCATAAGTAAAATGTCCTATGCAGACTGCC
Organism: Protopterus annectens; assembly: GCF_019279795.1. Lineage (NCBI taxonomy): Eukaryota > Metazoa > Chordata > Ceratodontiformes > Protopteridae > Protopterus > Protopterus annectens. Next base: position 367,755,872 of record NC_056747.1, on the reverse strand, counting down.
TCAAGGCCCTATCCCTGTATTCTGTCTCCTACAGGCTTTTGAGGGGAGATCTATGCCTGGCATACAGGGCATTGTCAGACCCCACTCTGATGGACCTCCTGCAGATCCACAAAACAAACAGCACAAGAATTACCTGTTCAAAAGACTTAAATCTTGCCTGTGATATAAATAGGACCTGCTGGACAGATAGGTATGCATCCCAGAGACTACCCTATCCATGTGAAGCAGAGTTCCTCCCTAACCCAATTCAAGTGCAACTTGGACAATTGGATGGGAAACCAGAAATTCAACCCTCGTTTGGTTCCTATGTCTCTAATGGACACAGGTATCCTGTAAATGATTCATTTCCCAGGCCCATGCTTATACTTATCAAGGGTAGCAGAACTTGTCAGAGATTTGGGGTGCATGGCTAGACTTAAAAAGGCCCTTGTGGTCATTAGCCTAGTAAACACCTATGAACCTACAATATAGTCACAGTAGTACAATATTAATAAATACACTTGGACCGGGGCTATATTTATGAGTGGACCCGGCAAAAATGTATGTGGACACAGGGAGGACATGCAGACTCTGCATAGAAGGCATTCCAGTAGAGAACTAAACTAGAGAAACAAGGTACCTGAGGCAGCAACTATTGTGTGCTTTTGAAATTGACCCTAGCTGGTGGCTTACTGAAATATGGTGATCAAGCGAGGTAGTTGATTGCCTTTTTGACAATCATGTTGTTGATGTCACTGAACGAAGTGTAAAAAATGCACTCTGCCAGAGTTTGCTACAAGAAGAATTTCCCTTCCTCTTAGGTGTATTCCCCTCTGAGCAGATTATGTTAGTAAAGGATGTGTAAGAGGAAAAGCCACTTATATATGGGACAAAGTGTGTTTACCCCTAAATAAAAATGATTTCAAAGTTGTCTGTTAATGTCTGGTGATCATTCAGATATGGAACCAAGGTCTTAGTTTCTTGTTTTCAGGTGCCACTTAACTTACGTTGCAATGAAGCACACTAGGTGAGATTGCTGTCTGAGCTAAATCTGGAAGATTGGTGCGTAATCCAAAAGACTGGTGGGAAATTCATAGTGTATCAGCAAATATCAATTTAGCATTTAAAGACATAAATCATGGTTCAGCTGATGAAAACAGTTTCACTGCAAGTGAACAGTAACTCTCGGGAAGGGATTCAACTTTGAATCTTAGAATAATGAACATGAACTGGCTAATTTAAGATTCCTTTCTTGAAAAGTGATACAAGCTCTGTGTAATAGTGAAGCTAACAAAATTATAGTATGCATGGTCATTTCAGAAAGTAGGAGGAAAACTGTTATGCTACCTTCCTATGGATCTCGGTATGATCTTATCTGATGTAGACCCCATGATGCTGTAGAGAAAGGCATTAACAAACTGAAGGCTAGTCATAGGGCAGTAAATAACCTGTTCTATGACTTGCACTGGTTTTGTGCTCTGCAGTTCCTCCTTTAACTCTTCTGTTTGAATATTAGCTTGTATTAGTTTATTCTGAACATCACTAACCAGACTTTCTTTATCCTGTAACTGTTGCTTAAGATCTGATATTTCCTTTTGTAGTTCTTTACAGGTTCTATGATACATTTAGTAGACTCTTCTGTTGATTCTAGGGCACTTATGCACTTTTGACAGAGTTTTATATATATATATATATATATATATATATATATATATATATATATATATCACTTTTGAACTTTTTGACCTCACCTTGTCTGTCTCTAAGAAATTTGTTAAATTCTTCTGTTAAATGATCAATAATCTTACCCCTGTCCTCATCTGTTGTGTGTTCAGCAGTGGCTTCATTCCACTGTTGTACAAATTTTTAAAGGGTGTAACAAGATCTACAGGGGATTCTGTCAGTAATAGATTTGACTGTTGTTCTAACTCTGATATCAATGCAGTAACAGAACACAATTGCTTAATATCTGGGTATAACATAAGCATTTTACCTTTTGTTGGTTCATCACCATTTTACAGTCTAACCTTTGAGCTATGGCCTGTACTTTTATGGCATTGCATACAAAAAGCAGGTTCAGATGATTCACACAGTAAACATTTACTATGACATGTCTCATTTTTTTGTTTCAGATACCAATCAAATGTTACAACCCATTTACATAATGCATGTATATCAATTTGTCCTAATAAGGTTTTTACACTTACTAATGTGCTGAGTATACCAACATTGCATTTTTTTCCTATAATTTATCTGGGTGGTTTGAAACATTAAGTGTAAAGCTTTTTTTACATTTGTGGCTATACTCTCTAATGGCATCCATACTTATATGTGACACAGAAAAAAAGTCTTACCACTTAGCAAGAGAACAGGTGATCAGGCTGCTGTTGCAGATGGCTGGAAAAATTTTCCATAGTCATTCAAGAAGCTGGTGAAATAAAGCTGGCAGTGGACTGCTTTGAAACTTTATTCTTCACCTGACTTGGAGAATTTATGGCACTGCAACTTTCCTGCACTGCAGTCTCACTGGATTCAGAAATCTGAGGAACTGTACTGCTGCAAGCTGTTTAAAATTGAAGTGCTCAACATAAATGTTAGTTACTGTGCCTTTACTAGAGTGACCTTATACAAGGCATCACATCACTCCCCCTGTGTTCAGATACAGGCTAGGGTCACCACTGAAAAATATATTAAGTGCTGCTGTGCTGTACTGGAACCAAAGTCTTCTTAAGACACAAAGTCTTGTTGGCTGCTTACTGCTGAATCAGAGTCTGGTTATAACACACAGTTTTGCATGACTGTATCTGCAGTCTGTTTAAAACACAGAGCCTTGCAAACTGCACTGATGAGAAAATATACTTTGCAACACAATACTATTTTACTGTATGCACAGTTACTAATAAATAACATTCTTATAACAAATGACACATGCTACTGCAACAACTTGTAGTTTATCTGTCTAAGGTTTACTTCATGGTCAGCATGGATAATTATATCTGCTTCTCTTATACAATACCTCAGAAAACAAGTGTGTTCCTACCAATACCTCTCACACAGTTGAATTTTTACACAGTCTATTTATACTGTTCTTTTCATGCACTTTAAATCCTGTTTTCCTTCTTGATATCTTTTTTTTGGGCTTTATACGGAAACATCTGTTCTGCTGATGGTTTTGTGGTGAAGCACATACAAATTGTTTTTTTCTGTTGACTATGTGTCCATTCATCTGTGAGGAATTATGTCAAACTTTTTTAAAAAGCCATGCCCATTTATCTATCAACTTTTTTGCTGATACTGTGGGAGAACATATTTTTGAGGAAACAGCTTTGTATTGCTGAGTTTATAAAAAGCATGTCTACTAACAGATATAGTCAAAGCTACATCACAGTATGGATGCTCATTACATATTGTTAAGCTCTATTTCTACATTTAAGCAAGCTTTATTGTATGCCTCATTTATTTTGCATTTTTATAGCAGAATAGATTTTAACCTTTATTCATTGTTTAGCACACTCTAACAGGATCCAGTTAAAAGATGGGAGACATAAAACATGTGCAGGTTGCATTAATAAAGAGCCATCTTTGGACATGTTTGTTAGGTTTTACAATTCTTAGAAAGCATGTGTGTTCAAAGGTGAAGGTTCGCATATCATATCAGAAAGTTCATTCTTAGAGAGAAAGGGCACTTTGGAATAGTCAACACAATGAAGTTATGTGACCACTAAAATCATATTTTTCAGAGTTGAATGGGACATTATGTATGAAAACACAAATGCAAGGCAGGAACCAGAAGAAGCAGATGTGAATCAAGAGAGCTACATGAAAGTAAATCTGAGCAATTATCTTTTATAGGGCTTGTGTAGCAAAGGCATGACACACATGGACCACTAAAACCTTATAATAGGTTGTAGCAAAATACTTTTTTGTTATGCTTTGTAAGGGAGACTAGTAGCTCCCAAGCCCTACATCCCTTGCACAGCAAAAGTGTTTTAGGAGGGGATGCCCCCGCAAACAAAAATGGAAGGCAGTCTAACTAGTTGTTACACAAACAGTATTGTGAAGCTACAGACCCAGTAAAATAATCTTTCACCAGCAAATGAGAAGATTAGATGCTTCTTTGATTTCAATCTGCAGTTATGTTTCTCAGTATTTTGTATCTGTGTGGCATCACTGTCCATTGCCTTCCATCTCCAGTCTTAGTGCAGAATTCAATGTGATTTATTGTAGCTGTGCCTTCCTCCTAATTCCTTCCTGATTCTTTCTCCATAGGTGAGTCTACTGTCAAGTAAACACACTCACATGCACGCGTGCACACACACACACATACACACAGAACACAAACACACACACACACACACATACACACAGAACACAAACACACACACACACACACACACACACACACACACACACACACACACACACACACACACACACACACACACATATACACACAGAACACAAACACACACACACACACACACACACACACACACACATGCACACACACATGAAAAAAAAAACTGACATGGAGGGCTACCTAAGGTCATCATATTGTCTGACTGATTAATTCATAGCTGAGGAGTCATGCCATACTAATCATCAGTCTGCTTGTAAATTGCATGGAAGGTATTTGAGCCAGCATCATGTTTGCTTATGGTTTCTGTAGCTGCAGTGTATCTTCCAGATTACTGGGCATCTTGTAACCCAAGAGCCACAAACTGCCATAAGAGATTAAACTGTTACACCTGAAGTCAGTCAATGCCACAATATACAATGTTTAAGTTTTTATTGTTTTTTTAGAATTTTTCATTCCAGTTCTTCAAAATGAATTTATTAAAAACTTAGTATATGCATACAGATAGATATTGTCTGAGTAATAATTACATGTATGATTCTTGCAGACTTCAGGTTTGTTTTAAACCACATCTGCCACAATCAGTGGATTTTCTAGCAGTGCTATAGAGCACTCTGTACAATGTAATATTCTGGTATCCAATCACTTGATTTAGCGTATTTCTTGATTTTGCTTGGTGGTTCACCTTACAGCAGTCCTGCATTTAAAATGTCCTTTCCTTTTATTGAAATTTATCAGGAGGATGTCTGGCCCAGATCTATAGGTGGCTGAAGTATTCGGGATCTTCCCTAATGCTACTCCAGAGGCACATGTTTAGAAATGAACCACGTTCATTCAGGGGGTAATGAAAACGAAAACAAATGATTTTTAAAATATTCTGTTTATGTATATCTACCATTCTCTACCTTATTTAGTTCCTCTGAAAATCTCAAGTTCCTGATATTGCTATATCCACGACGGGTCACTTTTTTCTTTCTTTGGCTCAGTCCATCTCTAGCAGAAATGATGGCTGTATTCTCCCCAGGCATCTGCAGAAAGGGGGTTTCTGACTAAACCCTATTAGAAAAACCCAGCAAACAAAATTAAATAAATAAATAAAAAATAAAATTGTGTAATTCTTTTCAAATCGGTATGTATAGATATACAATGTTTAATTTGTTATGCTGGTCTAATCCTTCCTTTTATTTATACTTCTTGTCAAGAAAAAATAGAATCATCCGCTAACATTTTAGGGTTCCTATTATATAATCGAAGACGTAATCCTTCAAATGCGTCTTGATCAAACTTGAAACAACGAAACAGCAAAATAGCGAAATGGCATATAAGTGATTTATTTCCCTGGGAAAGAAATTGCTTGGCCACCTCCATTACTTTGCTGTTTTCCTCACTGTAGTGCAATCTCTGAGTTGGTAAATTTAAGTAGGGGGGCATGGGGGGAAAGCGCCCCAAATTATATAATGTTTTGAAGTATTTATTTTTATTCTTTTTTTGGTGGCACAGTGATTTTTTTTCCCTTTCGCTTACATGGGGTTCATAAATCAGCTGATTTAATATAGACCCACATTTTATGCTAGACACATTCAGGAGATCATAAGGCTTTGTAGCCGCCCCCCCCCCAGATCTATGCTGAACTTTTAACTTTGACATCAGATACCATAGCAAGAAGGGATTGGGTACTCAGTGGCAACTCCAGTCCCCAAGATGAATTGGTAGTAGTGCAAGTGTGAGCCTTGGTGTTGTGTGGCTGGATAACAATGCCCATGATGTCCAGGGAAAGTGGTGCATTTACTGACTCCATCACATGGTCTCCATCCTGTCTGCAGCAGAAAATACCCCTCCTTCCCTACCTACCTTCCAAAGGTGATTCTGTATTGAAACCCTCTCGTCAGTGCTCCTTCACAGGTGGGAAAAATCACTACTCCATTCATCACACTGTACCTGAAGAATAAAACAAGGCAAATTATAGTGGACGTCTTGGACAAGGTGAGGGGATGATGTGGTATTATTTCCATCTACAATTACTTTTTTGCAGATTTTTGGATGACTTTAAGGGAATGAGCATCCTTGAAAATGCTGCTAACATGCACTATACATTGAGGTGCCCCCCCCCCTCATTTTATCAATTTCTTAACATTTCTTTTTAAGTTCTCTGAAGCACATGCTTGCATACAGCAAATAACATTGCTGCCAAAGACCATGTTTTATGCTTGTGTTTAAACTAGCAACTGTGACCTTTCTTGAAGATACAGCAGACTGTAATTATGCAACTCCTTTCTAAAGCAAGGAATATACTCTGGGTGGAGGTTCCTCATGGTTGACCTTCAGATAACATGTGTACTGCCAATTTCTGGTGCAGGCATATTTTCTACAATCCCTATTATGATTTAACATGAAACTATACCTATACTGTATTGCAGTAGCTCCCATTCATCATAGAACTATGTTGTACCATCAGGCTTTATTCTTTTACGAAACGTTTCATTTGACAGTACCAGTCTATTGACTACAGTGTTTAACTTTATCCATTTGAAAGGATATGTTTATGAATTCCTGTCTTTCCTGATACTTCCAACACACTGCTATGCCCATTTTAATACTTGCTGTCAACACATTAGCTAGATCCCACTTAAGGATATGTAAAATGCTTACACAAGACACAGAATAATGCCTCCTTACAATATTCATCAGTACATTAATTACTATGCAGGACAGAATCTATACCATACAAACTAGTAGGCTGTGAGGTCAAAAAGTACTGTAACATATCCTTGACTTAGTGCTACAAATTAAAAACCAGGGCTAAGGCCTGGAGGCAGTAGTGGGTTATAATATAGTTGAGTTATGTGGCCATCTGGAGAATACAGCTTCAGAAGGCTAATAACCAACACAAGAGTAGCATACCATGACTGTGACTGTTTTGAATAGGTTTGCCTTAGGTCACTTTTATTTATTTATTTAATTTACAAGGTGCTTCCTTACTTAAAATAAATAACTAAAAATAATAAATAAATAAATAATAAAAAATAAAAAATAAATAAAAACAATAAATAATCAAAGAAATGATCCTCAAATGGGTGTATGCTCGCTCATCAAAAAAATATTAAATTGAATGGCAGTACATCGAACATTACTCAACGAACAGCACTTTTAACAAACAGGTATATCTTTGAAAATAAAGTCATCAAATGGCCACAGCTGGCCAGCATAAAGGAACTATGATCTACTATGAACTTACTGGTAACTTAGCTTTAACAGAACCTGCCCTTTCCCCACTTTAGTGCGACCTTGGAGTTGATATATATGATTAAAGGGGGGTGTGGGGGGCACAGCCCCCCACAACAGAAGAATTTGTTTCTAAATCTTGTAGACTTTGTTGCATATTATTTGGAAGCCATACATATGTCTTCTCATTGGTTGTGAATTGCTTATCCAAACTCTTTTCACAATCTTTTCTAATCTCCTCTGATTGATTCTTATAGTTATAGTGCAGCATTTTGTATGCCCTACCAATTATCCATTTTTTAATAGCAGCTTCTGTTCTAGATTCAGCTAAAAACTCTACCAGAGCAGGTCTTTCACTTAGGATTCTCCTATTCCTTTCTCTTTGCCTATACTCTGATATAATTTCCTGACAGGGAAAGCAGTCTATAGCCTGCATTCCAAATGTCTTAGGTTCATAGTTGTTTACTAGGCTAATGAACACAAGGGCCTTTTGAAGCCTAGGCATACATCCCAAATCTCTGACAAGTTCTGGTACCTTTGATAAGTGTAAGTAGGAGCTTGAGAGGTGAAACATTAACAAACAGGGGCAAGGGAAATTAACCATTTACAGGATGCCTCTATCCATTAGAGGCATAGGTGCCAAACCAGAGATGAATTTCCTGTTCCCCATCCAATTGTCTAAGCTACAGTTGAATTGGGTTAGGGAGGAACTGTGCTTCACATAGATGGGGAGCCTGTTCCAGAGATGGGGTAGTCTCTGGGATATATACCTGTCTCTCCAGCAGGTCCTATTTATATCACAGGCAAGGTTTAAGTAATCCTGGTGCTGTTTGTTTTGTGGATATGCAGGAGGTCCATCAGAGTGGGATGTGATAATGCCCTACATGGCAGGTACAGATCTCCCCTCAACAGCCTGTAGGAGACAGAATACATGGGTAGGGCCTTGAAGTGGTCTGCAGAGGACATGTTACTTATGCCCTGTATTCTTTTAGTGAGGAACCTCTGTGGATGTACCAACTATTTAATAAGCCTGGTAAGGTACATATCGAAGGGAACATTGTACTCAGTGATAGGTCTGATGAATGCTGAATACAGTGGCACAATGACTTCATTGGACCTAGATGTCATACCTTTGTTTACAAGTTGTGTAACATAGAATGATTAACTCCCTACTGTAGACACATGATGGTCAAAGGCTAGATTGCTGTCTGTGTGTGTCCTCAAGTCCCTGACTACTGGGCCATATCTTAGGGGTGTGTTGTCAAGATGATAGTTACCAGGATGAATGACTTCCCAAAGGATACTATTATGTATCTCTTGGCATTTAGTTTTAGTCCAGGGCTCTGGCACCAGTTGTTTGTCTGTGTCAGCCCTTCCTGGAGAACATTTGTGTCAGATTTAATGAGAAATCCTAATTTACAATCATCTGCAAATGTAGTCAGCCACAGGCCATTGACTTTGGCCTTGACTTCAGAGAAGTAAATGCCAAAAAGGAGCAGTCCCAGGACTGATCCCTGCAGGACTGCTTATGACTCTTTGTAAAGGTGGACTCCTCAATTCTATCATGTTTTGTGCCATTTACAAGGCATCTTGGAATATTGTCTGAGCCCACTGATGCAGTGTTCTTGGCCTTAGAGGGAGCAGTAAGGACCTGTTCCCTAGTGATAGCAGGGGGAGTTATATTTGATGGTACTTCCAGAGGGAAGGTTGATGGGGAGAGAGGTGCAACGTTGAAGCTGAATTTGCCAGGTCTATATTACTAGACCAAAAGATCACAACAGCGAATGTATGTACATCGACACATTTACGTCGATGTACATACAGAGCGAAACACCTAAACGGCGAAAACCGGAACGCTGAACGTGTTTCGTAGCCAGCAGCATGATGGTGGGGGTAAGGAAAGATATCCTTTTCACCACTGTAGTGTGGTCTCGGAGTTGGTATATTTAAGTAGGGGGTGTGGGGGGCAAAGCCCCCCATATGGGGGGTACAGGGGGGCTTGCCCTCCTGCAAAAGCTAATTAATTTAATATTTTAGTTTAGATTTTACCTACCTGTGTGGCGCATTATGATGATGAAAAACGTTCGGCGTTCTGCTTTTCGCCGTTTAGGTGTTTCGCTTAGTATGTACATCGACATACATGTGTTGATGTACATACATTCGCTGTTGTGATCTTTCAGTCTAGTAATATAGACCCAAATTTGCCAGCTAGAAGGTTTACTATATCTTCTGGCTCAGCATAACTGGCTCCATTTACAATGAGCTCTGCACACATTTGAGGTTCTAGACATAGCTAAAGAACGCTTTGTGGTTGTTGATGGCTTGAGAGGTCAAATTTACCTCAAATTTGGCTTTGGTAGACTTTATTTGTCCTGTGAGTTGTTTGTTTAGTTTGAGGAGAGTGCTTTTATCCTGCTGGGTGCTGCACCTCCTAATTTTTGTCATAATTCTCTGCCTTCTGTTATACAGCCTATTGATGTTATGATTCTACCAGGGTGGCTTGTTTTTTGAGTTAGTTCTGTGGGTATTCCTGGTGGGTACATCTGACTCTCTGCAGCTATTAACATGCTTGTATAGGGTTTCTGTGATCAGTTCTGTGTAGGTAGCAGTGTTCTCAGGGTTTATGGGGGCTTAAGATTTTGCCAGGTTATCACTTAATAGTAGAAAGTTAGCCTCAGAGTAATTCATGAATATGAATGAACCAGGTTACAGGAACATGTCAGGGATATTAGGAATAAAAAGTTAGAAAGTCCACTTGCAATGCACTTTAAAAAGTATCACAATAGTAACCCACAGGGTATGCTAGGTGCTGTTTTAGAACATGTTTCTATTGCACAATATGGTACTAATATAAAGAAAAAAACTTTTGTATAAGGAAACAGTTTTCATATTGAAATATGGCACTTTAGCCCCTAGTGGCATTAACGTAGAATGTAATTGGAGAGTTTTTATCTAATTGATTATTTAATTATATAATTATTTAGGTGTTTTAATTGTTTAATTGTTAAAATAGGTTGATTAATTATATTGTATAAATATGTGGTGTTTTTTTTTCTGTTTGTATTCTCCTTGGAAGGCATTTGCCGAGGTGCTAGAGAGTTTGGATTAAATTTTGTGGTGGATCCTGTTTTTTTGTTTGTTTGCTTTTATTTGGTTCACATTTTTTGTTTTATTTGTTGTTTATAATATATGTCCAGTGATCCTTCACTTACGGTGCCTAAACTTTTTAGGCAGGACTCTATGGATTCATGTCAAACTACTATAGACCAGTATACCTGGTCTATGGGTGATAAAATGAATACACGAGTGACCCAGGAAGAGCAGATTACCTTTTGGCAAAATTTTTTGCAAAAAGAACAGCAAAGAAGTACTAGTAATCCTTTTTCCGGTATCAGACAGCAAATGGGTAATTCTTTGTTAACTGAAACAAAATAAATATTTGATAAATTGGATAGACTCAAAAGAGTTGGCAGTTCACTTAAATTGTCTTAGTCTACAGAGATATTTAGAATTAGACATCACACCTCGAGGCTTGAGAGCTTTCAAAAATCCAACAACTCCTTTTGACATGCAGGATGAAAATGATAAAAAGTTCCATACTAGGTGGGTAGCCGCTGACCACCGGTGTTCAATTGAATGGATAAATATTTTAGTGGAACGAGATAGACTGAAACAGGCAAAATTAAAAACAGATATAACTATTGCCTGTGAGACTTTATCAGATCCATTAGGGGTTGCACGTAGGGAACAATGTCTACAAGCTATACAGGGTAAACTCATGGATTTTGAAAAAGAACTGTTAAATACAAAGAAATATAAACTGAATCGAGATATTAATGACTATGCCAGTAGTTCTGCTTTTTTCCGGCCAACCAATAAGAGGAGGTGACAGAGAGGTGTTCGGTTTGCCGACCAAGAAGGTCAGAGACGTAATGGCGGCTCAAGCGCTTGCTCGTATGTCTCTACAGAGTGGGAGAGTAAACCTGGAGAATATCCTGAACTTCCTGCCACTCAGGATTCATGATATCTACAACAAACTTTTCAGAGAAATAAGCGACCCGAGTATGCAGATAGAGAAACAACAAGGAGATAGAATTTTACATCAGAACATGGGTATAGACAACAGCCTGAAGCACAACCACCTATGCAGCAAAGGTACAAATGATTTAGAAGAAATTGACTTTAACACAGTTCATTCAGTGACTTTAATGGGTAATAACAACTGGCCAAATAGTGGAGATGCATATATAGTTAATTTGTGTGGCTATACGTTGAATGACGCTACATTTTCTGTGCTTAACCATGGTTTAAAATTCATTCCTACTGTTCTGCCTAGATTGTATGTTATGAAGAAAGATATGTATTGCCTTGTACGGAAGTTGCATTTGGTTTGTTTTTTTTAAGGATAAACATAATGAGAATAGTTTTAATAATGGTTTAAATAATGATATATTTTTTTCTTCTGCCGACTCAAGAAGACAGTTTCTATTCTTGCATTTTTGATGATGAATTTTTCTGAACCTTCTAATGCATATTGTAGGTTGGATACATCTAAAGTTGTAGTTAAAAGTCAATTTATACCACCTTTTTCTCATGCAGGTATACAAAAATTTGGCAGCTATGGTAGATTTTGCAATAGAATCTTTATATTGTTATTTTTTTAATAATAAAAAACAACATATACAGTATAATTTAACTAAATCAGAGTGGGAAGCATTACAACAACTTAGTAGAAATGAAGAACTTATTAGAAAACCAGCAGACAAAGGGAATAAGGTTATATTAATGCATTTTTTACAATATGTTCAGATGTGTTTGGAACATTTACATGATAGTGAGACTTATAAAAAATGTTCTGTTAAAGAATATGAAGAAGCCACTCAACAATTTAGAAACTTATTACAGAAGGGACAGCGGTTAGGATATTTTTCAAAAGATGATGTAGATATTAAATTTAAAATAGATAATTGTGAAGTTGCCAGATTTTATTGTCTGCCTAAAATACATAAGGACACTCAGAACCCTCCGGGTCATCCTATTGTGTCCGCATGTAATACCTTAATTATATGGGTATATTTGTACACAGTTTTCTTTTGCCATGTTATTAGACAAAGTTCTTTTATTAAATACAGTTCTGATTTTTTAGAACAGGTATTACCCCTTAAATGGTCTAAAGATATGTATTGGTTAACAGCAGATGTGAAGAGTCTGTACACAAGTATTAATCATCAGCATGGGCTAGAAGTATTAAACAAAACCTTGGTAGATAGTCCCCTTTCACATTATATAATTGAATTGGTTGATTTTTGTTTAAGAAATAATTATTTTGAGTTTGATGGACAGATATTTCACCAGTTGAATGGTACAGCCATGGGGGCAGCTTTTGCCCCCATGTATGCTAATATCATGATGGGGCTTTTTGAAATGGAATTTTTGTAAAAGAAATAATTTTTCAAAAAGTATGTGGTGAAATATTATCGATATATAAATGATTTAATTTTTATATGTAAGGGGGATAGAGAAGAAGTTAGTATTTTTATACACGCCCTCCAAGAAAATAGATTTTCACTGAAGTTTGATGGTTTTCAACTAGGGAATAAGGTTAACTTCTTGGATATAAATCTTGAAGGAGGCGGAAATGGGAGAATTATTACTAAGGTATTTCGTAAATTTGAGGATGGCTTGCACTTCTTAGATGGAACTAGCCATCATCCGCCACATTTATTAAAATCTTTACCGTATGGAGAATTAATGAGAGTAAAGAGATTATGTAATAACACTAATGAGGTAAATAAGGAGTTAGAAAAAAAGTCTCAGTTATTTATAAAGAGGGGTAACAATGTGGAGGAAGTGTTACTCTCTTTAGATAAAGTTAATAAGAACATTATAAATAAACCCAGTAATAATTGTAATAAACATCAAGGTAGATTTCAGAAGGAATTAAATCATTTGACCTATGATCTACTGGCAGAAGAAGTTAAGCAGATTATTCAACTTTATTGGACTTCCCTGTTTAAATATAGGGATTTAGTAGATGTTTTTGAACATTTTTTTTTCCTTTAGAAGGGGCAAGAATATAAAGGATATGGTAGTCCATGCTAGATTTTTTTACTCCTACAGCACGTTTGAATATAAATTTGAGCTTAGCAGGAACATATCCCTGTGGTAGATGTATAACATGTCAATATGTGAGTAGAACATTTCAATGTATTAATGGACAGAATTTTCAATCTAAAGGTATGTTTTCATGTAATACTGAAAGCATTGTATATGCACTCAAATGCCCATGTGGAATGTTCTATGTGGGGTAAAGTAAAAGGGTTTTTAAAACCAGGTTACAGGAACATGTCAGGGATATTAGGAATGAAAAGTTAGAAAGTCCACTTGCAATGCACTTTAAAAAGTATCACAATAGTAACCCACAGGGTATGCTAGGTACTGTTTTAGAACATGTTTCTATTGCACAATATGGTACTAATATAAAAAAAAAACTTTTGTATAAGGAAACAGTTTTCATATTGAAATATGGCACTTTAGCTCCTAGTGGCATTAATGTAGAATGTAATTGGAGAGTTTTTATCTAATTAATTATTTAATTATATAATTATTTAGGTGTTTTAATTGTTTAATTGTTAAAATAGGTTGATTAATTCTATTTTAGAAATATGTGGTGTTTTTTTTCTGTTTGTATTCTCCTTGGAAGGCAGGGTGGCCACGGTGGTGCAGTGGTTAGCATTGTCACCTCACAGCAAAAGGTTCTCTGGTTCGATCCTCAGCTGGGGTGCCTTCTGTGCAGAGTCTGCATGTCCTCCCTGTGGTTGCGTGGGTTTCCTCCGGGTGCTCCGGTTTCCTCCCACATCCCAAAGACATGCAGTAGGTGGATTGGACACTCTAAATTGGCTCTAGGTGTTAGTGTGTGCATGTGTGTGCCTCCTGTGGAAGGTTGGGTGCCAGGCTGGCAACTCGACACTGTAAAACTCCACTGCCAATCATGAGCCGACGGGTGATCCGCTGTGGCGACCCCTAACCGGGAAAAAGCCGAAAGAAGAAGATTCTCCATGGAAAGCATTTGCCATGGCGCTAGAGAGAGTTTGGATTAAATTTTGTGGTGGATCCTGGTTTTTTGGTCATTTGCTTTTATTTGGTTCACATTTTTTTGTTTTATTTCTTGTTTATAATTCATGAATATTCCAGAGTTAGCTGGGGTTCCAGGTTTTATTTTTACTCCAAAGGAGACCATTTTGTGGTCTGGCCTTACCAGAAAAGACATTGTGTGCAGCACTCTCCCATATTAGTGAGGACCAGATCCAGTATGGTTGCACCCCTTGTTGATGCATTGACAATGTGATCCAGAGAGTTTGTGTTTACAAAATCCAGGAATCTCTGTGCCTGTACATTTGGTGTCATATATGATTCCGAATTAATAGTGGGGTAATTAAAGTTGACCATGAATATTGTACTGGGTTGGATGGTGAGTATTTCTAATAAGTTTAAATACATGGTTTGGATTTTCTGAGTCATTGTGGGGGACCTATAACTTGCAAGAAAGTGGTACTGGATTTTGCCTATGGTGATGTGAATGTGGAGAAGCTCAAGTGCTTTGTCCTGTTTGGCCAGACTTGAGGTATATTTATTTCTGATGTAAATTGAGACACCTCCACCTTTACTCCCGGTCTATGTAGTAGCTGGTCTAAATGTCTTGAAGATATTATAACCTTGTACTGTTGGCATGCTGTGTGTGACTTTAAACCATGTCTCAGTGACCACACAGATGTCAGCATTCTCTAGGGTGAAGAGAGATTCTAGGGAGTGAAGTTTTTTGTTTAGACTCCTAGCACAGGTTCATAGGTTCATAGGTAGGTACTAGGCTATCGGCCCAAGGGCCTATGCAAGCCTAGCCAACAAGGTTCCCTGGCTTACGCCACCCAAGAAAGTTATTTTCCTGTGCCACTGACGAACAGAGACACAGAAGTGATCCCCGGGGTGTATTTCCTATTTCCCATCCACTCATCAAGATTTTTCTTGAAGAGTGCTAATGAGGAACTTTGCTTGACATAGATGGGTAGCCTGTTCCAGAATATGGGAAGTCTCTGGGATAGGAATCTATCCCTCCAGCATGTCCTGTTTATTGTGGTGACAAGGTTTAGGTCCCTAGAGCATGTAGCTCGGAGGGATTGGGATTTCTTTAGGTGTAGCATGTCCAACAGCTCTGGGTTTGACATAGCTTTATATGTTAGGCAGAGATCAACTCTGAGTAGGCGATATGCTACGGAGTAAAGCTGGAGTTTTTTGAGGCGGTCAGTGTAGGGCATTTGTTTGAGTCCAGTAATCCTCTTTGTGAGGTACTTCTGTGGCCTTTCCAGCTGCTGCAGATGTCTTGTGAGGTACATTCCAAAAGGGGCGTTGTACTCTATAATGGGTCTAATGAGTGATGAGTAGAGGGTAATGATGACCTCTTTTTTCCTGGACGTGAACCCTTTTATGATGAGGTGTGCCACGTAGAAGGACTTCCTGACAACTGTGGTGATGTGACTATCAAAGGAGAGACTACTGTCCACCGGGGTCCCAAGGTCTCTTATCACGCATTCAGTGTTAAATAGATTGCTGCCTATGTGGTAGTTCATGGGTACAGAGTTTTTACCAAAGGGAATGGCATTGCACTTTTTGGCATTGAGCTTGAGGCCATGGATCTGACACCAGGCATCTGTCTTAGAGAGGCCCTTCTGTAGGATGTTCACATCATTTGGGGACTTGACTATGGATCCTAGTTTGCAGTCATCTGTGAACTTCATTAGCCAGAGGCCTTCTGTGTTAGCCTGTACTTCAGAGAAGTAGATACCAAGCAGGAGCGGTCCCAGGAAGGAACTCTGTGGTACTCCACTTGTCACTGGTTTGAGGTCAGATTTGGAGTCTGCAACTCTTACAGTGTGGGTTCTGTCAGTGAGCCAGTTGGCAACCCATCTTGTGACGTAGGGATTTATGCCTAGTTTATTGAGTTTAGCTATAATTCCAGAATGGGGGATGGTGTTGAAAGCCTTGGCGAGGTCAAGATAGGTTGTGTGAGCCACTTTACCCTAATCTACGGCTTTGGTGACTGCCTCAAAGAAGTCAATCAGGTTCAGGAGGCATGATCTGCCTTTCACAAACCCGAACTGGGTGGGATCCAGAGTTTGGAGGTTACCAATGTCTTTGTTTATGAGTTCCATGATGATACGTTCCATGGCTTTGCAGACCAGGCTTGTCAGGCTAATAGGTCTATAGTTCCCGGGATCAGTGGTGGCTCCCCCTTTGTGGAGTGGGATAACTGTTGCTGTGTGCCATTCAGTGGGCACAAAGCCTGATGTGAGGCTATTATTGAACATGGTGCTTAAGTGGGGAGCCAGTTCATTCTGAAGTTCATGTAAAACGCAGCCTGGGATGCTGTGTTTTTGGCTTTAGAGAGTGCAGCTTTCACCTGCGTAGTTGTGATTACAGGGACTCTGCATTCTTCCTGTACAGATATGGGCCCTTTAGGGGGTGAGGGGGGTGGGTGGGTAAAGTTAGCACTGAACCTATCTGCCAGGATGTTGGCAATATCAGTTGGTTCTGTAATTTTCATGCCTTTGTGCTGTAACTCAGAGCAGATCTGGGTGTTGCCATTGAGATTCTTGACATAGCTATAGAATGCTTTGTGGTTGTCCTTGGAATTAGTGGCAATTTTATTTTCGTAGCTAGCTTTGGAAGATCTTATAAGGGATCTCAGCTTCTTACTGAGGCTGACCAGGGAGCTCCTCCACTCATAGGATTTTACTCTCTTTTGCAACAGTTTCTTCCTTCTGTTGTACAGTTTGTTTATGGCAGGGGACCACCAGATTGGCTTCCTTTTTTTGGAAGATAGCGTCTTGGTTCTGTTTGGGATAGCACGATCCATGCACTCATGTAGGTGCTTATAGAGTGCATTTGTGTAGGATTCAGCAGTTGTAACTATATTGTCCATCTGCATGGGTGTCATGAAGTTCACTACTTCTGTCTTAAGAAGCATGAAGTTGGCTTTGGAGAAATTTCTTACTGTGGTTTCCTTAATGGGGGGTGGGGGTTGGATGTGGATATCGAGGGTGATTAGCTTATGGTCAGATCGGACCAATGAGGAGTTGACTTCAGGTGTGGAACACCGGTCACTCATGTTGGTAATGACTAGGTCTAGGATATTGTTGCCCCTGGTGGGGGTGTGGATAAGTTGATCTAGGGCATTGGAGTTTATGAATTCCAGAAAGTGTTGCGCTAAGGAGTTAGTACATAAGTAGTTTTCCCAGTTAATGGTGGGGTAGTTGAAGTCACCCATTATTAGGGTGTTTGGTTGAACCCTAATATTTTCCAGTACATCAAGAAAAGAGGAGTGGGAATCCTGGGGCATGGTGGGGGATCTGTAGCAAGCTACAATTTGGATTGCAGTTTTGCCAGGAGTTAGTTGCACTTGGATAACCTCGGATGCATTATGCTGAGCAACTAGCCTGGAGGTGTGGATATCCTTAATGAATATGGACACACCCCCACCTTTGGTGTTTCGGTCCAGGTTAGATGGATGAAAAGTGTGGTATGAGTTATAGCCTGGTAGTGCAGGGGTGCTCTCTGAAGCCTCGAACCAGGTCT
Organism: Protopterus annectens; assembly: GCF_019279795.1. Classification (NCBI taxonomy): domain Eukaryota; kingdom Metazoa; phylum Chordata; order Ceratodontiformes; family Protopteridae; genus Protopterus; species Protopterus annectens. The sequence continues at coordinate 367,737,685 of NC_056747.1, read as the reverse complement.
CAGTCACTGCACAGATATCGATGTTCTCCATTTTAAGGAGTGCCTCGAGTGAGTGCATTTTGAAATTTAGACTTCTAGCATTGAGTAGCATTACCCTCAGTTTTTGCTTACATGTTCCTGTTATGGTGGTGAATTTGTTACTTGAACCCTGCCTAAAAAAGGCACTATAGGGGCAGCAAGAGCCTTAGCATTGAGCAGTAACACCTTTAGATTTTCTTGGTTTTGATTTGCTATGTCAGAAGCACTTTCATTTTGGCATTGCCTAAAAAAGACACTATGGAGGAGGACAATGCTTTAGCTAATATTCAAAATCCTAGATGTTGACCATCTCCTTTCATTCTAACAAATATTGCACCCCCTTAGAATGAGCCTAGACACTAAGCCAATTATTAAAATCAGTCAACGTTTGTTCATATTCTGACATCATCCTTTGAGAAGGTAAAATGCTGCTCAATGCTAGGTTCATACCAGCCAAGGACACATATTCAGAGATCTCCATGATGTTGCTCTTCATATAGTCTAGGGAGGTATGTCTCAGGTCATTTGCACCCAGATGGAGTATAACTGAGTCATAATGGTACTTGTGGTCCAATGACCTGAGTACATGCATACTGTAGCGGATCCTGGCGCCTGATAAGCAACTGACTGTGACTTTCTCCTTACTCATCCTGGTAAGAGGGACATCAGTGTGTCTCACAATGGCATCTCTAATGACTAGAATGTTGGATTCTGTGGTGGCTTGCCTTATGGGCTTAGAGGTAGAGGCTCCGTGAAATGTGAGTGTATGTATTGATGTGGGTGTTGTTTGGAAAGAGCGCATTCAAGGTTGCTGAGGGTGTTTGTTATACATACTTCATCTAGAAGGTGTTTGGGGGTTAGGAAGATTACATTTAAGTGCTTTACATATTTGGGTCTATGTGTTTGCTTTGAATTGTGTGTGATGGTTTTAGCTTGTGTACTACTGACAACCTTACTGACATTAGGAGTACTTTTATGTGAGAGCTTTGCCTCCAGTGACATTGTGTAAATACATATCTCACATACCATATCAGTTTTTTGAGAATTAACTCGTTGTCAGTAAACATGAGGCAATTTCTATATTGCCTCAGGATGCTCACATTCATCAAACTGGTAATGGATATAGTGGGAAAGTTCATATCCATGGCAACAAACTCTTTTTTATTGAATAAGCAGTTGGAATGAGAATATAAAGTAATGTCAGGAATATCTTGTTTGAAACTCCAGGGGCAGTGTTTGTCACTGCAAACTAGTCCTCATGTGTGTAACTAAGTACTGGTAAAATTTCATTGGTGCTTTTACAGGAAAAATGTCAACTCAAGGCATCTGTGGCTATACAGGGCACTGCCAATACACTTGAGGGTAAATTGATAAGTCAAGCCTTATGATTTATGGATATAATATTTAAGCAGCTATTCTGAGGTTAGAAGCAAATCAAGCAGTACTTACTGAAAAGAAAGAATTAGCTTGTCAATAATGATGAAAAGAGGGTGTCACCTGGATGGTTACTGCCTGACTACTGCTACTAGTGTTGGTCTCACCACAGCTTCTCTCTGCTGGGATACAATGCTCCTTTGCTTCATCTCTCAACAGAAGCCAAATAGTAGCACCAATCCCAAACTGATAAGCAAACCACAGCCTGTTTGGTGATCCAGAGTCTTGTCCCAGATGATTAAGATTAGTAGGCTTGTTGTAGCCTTTTCCTGGTAGGCACCTTGAATAATAACCAGACCAATCAGGAAGGCCAAACACAGACACTAACTTCTCAACCAGAAAAAGTCAAGATTCTATGCACTCTGTTCTTTCTCTCACCAGGAGCAAAATATAATCACAAATTCCAAACTGACACCGATGAAGCAGTTATTAGGCTTTCCAGTGATCATCATTTCTCAGGAAGTAATGTTCCTATGCTCCTTCTCTCACCTGGAGCAAAACAGAAACACTAATCCCAAGATGACTACCAAGAGGCAGAATGTAGACTGTCCAGTAATTGGTGGTCTTGGAGTAGATGTTGCAGAATTTAAAGGTAAGATGGAAAAATGTGTTAATATCCTAAGAGCTACAGTGTGCACTAAGCAGTTAGATATGAAAGAAGGGATAACTTAAGCTTCAGGCATCTAAGTGGAGAGCCACCAATATTAAAACAGCAAGATAGTTTGGAAGGAGTGGTTTGTATTCTGGTTCTATGAAATACAGAGGGATGGCCAATAAATTTACAGCTGAAGAGGAATTATTTCACAAAATGATAATTTTTATGCTTACTCACAGTAGCTAATGAAAGTGGTGAAGGATGGAGATATGTGGTCAAATTAACATAAGGGGCAAGCAAGTAGAAAGACAGTTGAGTTTAAAAACACAACAGCACCATGGTGGGAGAATATAGAAAAAAAATCAGAGTGACTTACAACAGACACAGCTGTGGCCTCTTTTCTAGTTTAAATATGCAATTAAAAGCAGAATACAAGTAACACTTAGTGTAAAGAAAACGAATCACAATATACAAAATAGAAGAAGACAATAAATCAACATAAAATACAAGAAAGCAAAAAAAAAAAAAAACAAAACAAACTAACCTTTGCCTCACAACAGCTTATGGCAGAGTCTGGGTGAACTTTTCCAGTAAAGTCATCTTGGCATTTTTCAGTTCTGTTTCCTCTCTCTCTCTCTCTCTCTCTCTCTCTCTCTCTCTCTCTCTCTCATTATTTGCTCAGAGTAACATGGTTCCTTTGCTAATTTTCTACAGTAAATTTCAGGCCCCTCTTGTTTATTGTCTGTACACCTAAATGCAGTCATCACTTTCGGAAAACCCTCATTTCTCCATTCTTGTGTTGACTTAGTTCTTAGAATACTTTCTGCTACTTTATGAATATAATATTCTGTATGGCTGTTGTTATTCTCCTTAAGAATCTGCATCCAAATCACACTCTGCCCTTATTTCTTGAATTCCTCCTGTTTCATCATTCCTTTCCACTTTCAACTATAGCTTTCTGCTTGTATTATATAAATGAGCCTTAACTATGTAGATCTAAAACATCCCTTCAAATCTGATAATCCTAAACCACCTTGTTCTATTGAAAGGATCAACTTATCCCACTTAACCCTTGCCCTCTTCCCCTCCCAGATATATTCCTTCAACCTCTTATTAATTATAGTCGACAACTTCTCTGGTTGATAAAAATACTCCTGACCTGTATTTAAAACTAAAGGAATTAAAAAAAAAACATTTTAACTTTTTCATTTTCTTGTATCTTGCTACCTATGTCCATTGAGAAGAGCTTCCAGTTTTTCAGTTTTTTATTATCTTTTGTTTAGTCTGTTCCCATATATCCTTAGCTGCTATAATAGAATCCTTTTTAATCCATACTCCTAAATGCTTTGTTTTATCATGTCCCCATAAATATGGGTATTGCTGTACCAATGTATATGTGAGTACATAGTTTCTATAGCTTTTGTTTACCTTCATTCATTTTATATCCTGAAAATCCTCGAAGCTTTCTTTGAATGTTCAACAACACCAAAATGTCCTTCTTTTTTTATCAGGTACAAAATAAAATCGTCTGTAAATAAAGTCTACTTTTCTCAAATACCACATACCAGTTATATTCTTGAATTTCTGAGTCCCTTATTTTATTTGCCAGTGGTTCTAAATATAAAGCAAACAACAAAGGTGGAAGAGGACAGCACTACCTGGTTCCTCTGTTCAGATACAACTTGTCACAGAGGAACCCTCACACTTTAATGTTTGCCACTGATCCCTCATATAGCCTCCTGATTAACATTATCCATTGTCCTACTCATAAAATGTCAGCTTACTCTGTCGAATATTTTCTTTGCATGAAGTCCCAGCAACAACAACAATATTTTCTTGCATTCTATTACCCTCTGGATCATCATTGTTCAATTAATGTTGTCAAATGTTTGCCTCCCCTTCACAACACCATATAGTTCCATGTCTATCAATATTGGCAACACCTTTGCCATTCTTTTAGTGCTTTTAGACATAAACACTTTATAATCATAGTTTAAAATTGAAATGGGACTATAAGAAGATGGGTCTGATGGGTCTTTGCCATCTTTAGGTATTACAGCCACAAGTGCTTTCTCCAGATCTTTAAACTTTCATCCCTCCTAGCTCCCAACCTTCCAAAGGAATACCATCTGTTCCTGGAGACTTTCCTGCTGATTGATTAGATTTCACCATTTTTATTTCACCTTGAGCCCCATGTATCTCTAACATTGGCATACTTAAGTCTTCCATAAATATTTCCATTTGTGTTCTTTCTTGATTTCTACATTTCACTTCTTTATACAAATTTTCATGAAATTTCCAAAATATCTCTAATATCGCTACAGGATCTCTGGCTATTTTTCTTGTTATAGGTTCCCTAAGTTTGGAAACGACCCTTTCTACTTTCTGTTGCCTAAGTTGTTGTGCTAAAAGTTTTTGTGTCTGGAGTTATTATCAAAAAACTTTACTTAACAGCAATCATTCTAAACTCATGTATATTATCCAGCTACTCCCTTATATTTTTTTAGCATTCTGCAGTTTTGCTTCTTCTTGTTCTGTGGGATTCTCTCTATTCTGCAATACTTTTACATTCAGCAACTACTCTTAATAATTCCTGTTGCTTCTTAACCATATCTTTTTTTATTTCTACCCTATTTTTAAACTTAAATTTTATTTTTGTCCCACTCACTGGCTATAACTACAGAATAAACTTCTATCTTCTAACTCTTGAATAATTTCTACTACCCACTTCTTAAATGCCTCTTTTTTAATAGATAGGTGGTGAAACACCATTGTCTCATTTTTACCTCATTACTCTACATTTTTATCTTAGTCTTTACTGGTGCATGTTCTGAAATAGTTATTGGATGTGTACTGAAGCTTTCAAGTAAACTCAAATGTTCCTGTGAAATATAATTTCTGTCTAGTCTAGCCCAGTTATTGTACCTTGGGGAATAATACATAAATACTTTGAGTTACTGCTAACAAATTCACATCTTCCATATCAAATATTTTCAAAATTTCTTCAGAAATCTGCCCTCTTTTATTATATTTTCCCTTCTAGGTCCTGGTGATACATCCTCACTGTTGCAAATCAAGTTCCAGTCCCTACCTATAAATAATATTCCCTGCTGAAAGCTGATTTTTTTCTTCCCAAATTTTCTTAAGTGCTATAATATTAATTTTAGGTGGAATATAAATACATGCTAGCATAATCCTCCTTCTTTGCCAGTAGTCCCTGACTACCACAAATCTACCATTATCTGTTTTTCCCTCTTCTGTCACTATTGGCGCTCCTCTAGCAATTAGTATAAGTGTTCCCCATTTCCTTGGCCCCTGATATTCTGCCAAGTATCCATTCTTAATTCCTTTCCTTATCAAATGTACATGCTTCTTCTTTCCAAATGTATCTCCTGCATTTGCTATTTGCATGCTGCATTTCTTATTGTAATTCAGTAGTTTTACTTTTTGTCTATACCAGCAAAGCCATTCATATTCTAAAATAATATGGATAGTGTAACCATTATAACAAGAAGACATTATTCCCACCTATTGTATGTAAATGTTTTTTTACAGATCTGTGTTTAGCTTTTTTTGTTGCGGTGGCTTACTGATAAATTGCCTTGACTATGGTGTGCAGGGTCCTGGCTTCAAGACCTGCAAGGGCTGTTTAAGGAAGAAAGAGGTCATTGTCTCCCTCTACTCTTTCCTCATTAGGCCAGTCATCGAGTACAATGCCCCATTTGGCATGTACCTCACTAGACACCTGCAACAACTGAAGAGGCCACAAAAGTACCTCACAAACAGGATCCTAGGCCTTAAACACTTGTCCTATATGAACAGACTCAAAAAACTCCAACTATTCTCTGTCTTATATTGCCTGCTTAGAGGTGATCTCTGCTTGACTTATAAAACCATGTCTGACCCAGCTCTGTTAGAAATGCTACATCTAAAGAAATTCCAATCCCTCCGCACCACATGCTCCTGAGTCCTCAACCTCATTACCACAATCAACAAAACCTGCTGGGGGATAGGTTCATAACCCAGAGACTGCCCATGGTATGGAACAGACTTCCCATACATGTCAAGCAGAGCACCTCACTGGCCCTCTTCAAGAGAAATCTTGATGAGTGGATGGGAAATAGAAAATTTACCCCAGGGATCACTCCGGTAGCTCTACTCAAGTGAGAGGCACTAGGAACTAAGGTTGGGTGGCACAATGCCAGGGTAATCCTATGGGCTAGGCTTTTAAAGGCTCTAGGGCCATTAGCCTAGGACACACCTATGAACCTATGAACATATATACCCAATAATGTTTAGCAGGTTGATCTTTTATACAGTTGTTTCTTGGCATTTCCATTTGGACATATGGGACATTTTACAAAAGTTTTTGTTTTACTTAAAGCCATCAAAAACACCCCTAAAACACCCACTTAACCTATCAACTTAAAACAAACACACAAAACTATTTACATCTTCAAATTATGAAGTTGAACCTTACTGATAGGAACATTTGCCTTAAACTGACAGCTGCACCCACAGGCATTACCTACCATAAGCTTAAGGTCATCTATTCTAAAATACATGTTACAGCCTATCTTCCTACTTTCACTAACTGCTCTGCATTCTTGTCTTTTCTTTATTCCCCTCCCAGATGTGAAAAACAGTCTGGATGCTTTCAGAAAACATTAACTTTTATCCTTAAGAAAAAAAACTGCACTGGCTATCTTTAATTAAAACTAAATTATAGACTGTTATAGTAAATACATTAAAGTATTTAGGTACCAGAAAAGCTGCCAGTAATAACTTCCAGTAATTTCAAACCTTATTTTTTACTAAGCTGCTTGACCTTATACCTTTTAATTTAACAATTCCCTCAGGAAACAATGACCACAACTCTCTAGATTTATTGACTGCACCCATATTCAGCTTATCTCCATGTAAACATATGTACAGAACATACAGCTGCCCTCAGATGCAAACTTCTCAAAAAACACTAAACATTTATTTCTCAAGGGAAAAATGTCATTACATTCATGGTGTTATCTTATTTTTAAAGCCCACTTGCTTACACACAAAAAAAATGTATTAGATTACGTGAAAGGCATTAATCCAGACATTGACCTATGCATAAGTAAGAGAAAACATCTCAACTCTACATATATTATAACCAGTGCACCTTAACAACTCCCACACCCTAACAAACCAAGATGACAGTATATTAACTTAAAATTAGCTTTTCTCCAGCATTTCTTCTATTTTTACATTGTAATGCCTGCATTTCTTAAAACTAAAAAAGATAAAATGTACTTGTTAACTTTAGTATCTTTATCACATACAATCACTGAAAATGCTTTACTATATAACATGCAGTTTATATCATGAAATGTTTTATACAGATATCATTGAGAACAAAAAATGTTTTATTTACAGTTACTTTTTCCCTTTTTCTTTTGGTGTCCTTCCAAACATTAACAACATGAAGTGGGGTATATTCCTTTCAAGTCCTCCACAAGTTTAACACAGTCAACAAAAGTCCAGTCTTTCTCAGCCACTTTTTTTTTTCTTGTAAAGCCATACTTCACAAATGTGATTGATTCTTTATAGTATCAAATTTATTAATTAATTTCAGTGTTGATGGTCCTCTTCCTGTTCATCTCCATGTCCCACCCCCCAGACTCCAGTTAAAGTCCAAGGTACTCCAGATTCTTCTATCCACCTCCTATGCTTTTTTCTGTCTCTCAAGCAGTTTCCTTTGGAACATTAGAAAAAAGTTTTACTGGCAAAGTCTCAATATGAGTTTTATTATCAGAAGAATAAGAATCAAAGTCCTCTTCTGTTTTATGGCCTATTTTTTGTTGGACAAACTTTTGTATTTCCTCCTTAAAAAAACTTTAGTCTACCATAAAAAATATTCTGAAGATAGGTGGATACAGTAGCTTGAATGTCACACCTGCCTCTCCACATTACCCAATTGCTGGGATAAACTTGGTTCTTTTTTGCCTGGTTTAAAGTGAATAATCATTTTCTACAAACACTCTACTGTTTCCAATTTTTAATACTTTGCAGTTCTGTAACAGTTTTGTCAGGATCAACTCTTTCTGCTGGTATGATTGCATTTTTACTAATAAAGGTCTTGGCTGCTTCTCATGGCCAGATTTGCAGTATATACACAATGTACCCTTTCAATTAACAAATCCTCCTGTGGAATGCCAGTCTAATTAGTTATTTGTGCTCTCATAAAATTAATACACTGTGTTTCTTCCAATGTTCCTGGTACAGCAGAAAATCTCAGGCTTTATCTGTGTGCTGTTTCAAGTGGCTAACTGGCTTAGATGATTACAGGAAGCAAAGGTGTTAATTAGCCTCTTGCTGTTCAGGAATAATTAAGTTAATGTAAACTTAAATACCACTTTAAGCATAAACAAAGGATTAGTTTTCAAAGTAACTCTATGTCTGTGGGAAAAGAGATGGAGTTGACTCAGCATAAGAGCTTGCAACTCAGATACTTTTCTTGCAGAGGTCAATGCAATCAGTAAAACAGTTTTTCATGTTAAGAACCTCAGCTCAGCCAGATTAGCTGGTTCAAATAAAGCAACTGTTAGCTCCTCAGACACAAAAATAAGATCCTAAGGAGAGAGCCACTTGTTTTCTAGGAGGCCTCTTAAACCCCTTTTAAAACATTTTTACATAAGAATGCACTGAAAGATGAGGATCCATGGGCAGACATTCTGAAATGGCCGATAAATGATCCTTGATGGAGGAGTAGAAAAGGCCATAGGATAGTAACTCACAAACATATTGTAAAACCAAAGAACAAATATTCCTGAATGGGTGCTGGTTATGTTGTTGTCACCAAATAGAAAGCGTTTTCCATTTACTAATATATGATTTTTTAGTAATGGGCTTTTTTGCTTCTATTAGTAACTGCTGCAGGTCCCCAGTAAATAGATGCCTGAAAGGGAAGCCCTAGAAGGTGTATCAGCTGTGTCATACACTGTAAACAATGAGTAGCAACCTGTAAAATGGAAGAAAATAAATTATTTAAAGCAGATTTTTTCCTCACAGGAAGAAACTGTAGACAAAACATTCCTCATACTTTCACAATTAGAATGTTGTTATCTTTTGGCTTTTCCTGGTTAGGGGTCACCACAGCGGAACTCCGGCCCGCTAATGATTGGCAGTAGATTTTCGTGAACGCTGAGGTGCCTGCTCGATGCTCAAACTTCAACGAAGGCACTCCCATTTATGCATGTCTTTTGAATGCCCACCCAACTGTGGGGAGGACATGCAGACTCCACACAGAAGGCACTCCCTGCACTCCAGCCAAGAATCGAACGGGAGAACCTCTTGCTGTGAGGCAACAACGCTACTGCTGCACCACCACAGAAGTCACTTTCACAATTAGAATAAACTTTAAAAAATATCTAAAATTTTAAAAATGAAAGTTCTAGAAGCATACATTTATTCCCTATACTTATCAATAATCTTCCCATTGTTGTCAGAAAGCATAGGATTGGAATTAACTAAATGTTTAGCAGCAGTTGGATTAACTAAGGCTATAGCTACTGGGTCAGCTTTGGGAAGAGTATATAAAAACTTTAAATATTGAGGAACTTTATACATTCTATCTGTGTTTTTAGAGGCAGCAGGTTGACTATCAGGAAAATTGCAGGCAGTGACACATGCATCCTCCAGAACTAACAGAACTTGAGGAATGGGTGAAGGTTCTCAAAATTTGTTCTGTAACAGCTCATAGTATTTCCTGTAGGATCAAGACACCTCAGTGTTCTCCCACTGAAAACACTTGCACATTGTGGAAATAGTCTCAGAGAAAGAGGAAACCTACAGGAAGAATCAGAAAATGAGCTCTCCTCTGAGTCTGAATCAGAAAACAGAGAGAAAACCCTTTATCTGTCCCTTTGTCTTCCTGTCCAGATTAAGTATCTTGAATCCCTGCAGGAAAAAAGTATCTATTTTTCTTTTACCAGAAGCCACCCTATATGAAGGATCAATAGCCTGTATTAAACCTCAAATCAGACCCAAAAGACTATTCCTATCAAAAGAAATTTGAGGAGGAGTAGAGACATGTTTAGGTTCTGTTTCTTTTTGTCATGAAAAATGGGGCCAACAAATTTATCAATGGCAGCTGCAGCTTCTGTAGGCATGGACATAATATTCTCACCAAACAGGGAAGTCTTCCCTGTTTCTTCTCCCAAGATCAACAAAAGTGGCTCTCCCTTGCCCACTGAAGGATCCCCACCAGCTGCAGAGGATGTAGTTAACCCCCAGTCTCTATTGGTTATAATGCTATACCAGAGGGATCGTGGGTAAAAGATGAGTGGTCTGAGGAATAGACTATGGCCACAGTAGAGTCTCCCCACCTGTGGCTGGGGTAAATTGCTAGCCTGTGGTGGAAAGGCTATTTGCGTACCTTTTTTATTTTTGTGGCTGGAAGAAGGATTGACTGTGGGACTGATAGTTTGTTCTATGGTTAACCTGAAAATGGTGCATCTTTCCTGGAGAAGACAAGCAGCAAAAGCTGGTAAAAAGTTAAAGCCTATAAAAGTCATTTTTTTCACACAAAACCCAGTAAAAACCACTTTAAAACACTTAGACAGCCCCCCAAAGTAAAACAAACACATGTTTGCTACAGAAAAAATATCATTCAACTACTTTAAACAACTTTTAAACTAACAGGAAGACATGCACTCCCATTTAGAAGTATAATTATGTCTCATGACAGTCCATTAAAACATAAACTTCTAGCTTAAAAATAAATTTCCTAAACAAGAAAGTGCAATAAAACTGCAGTGTTTAGGATAAACCATTTTTTTCATCTTACCTTTAAGCATCCCTGTGACTAGCACTTGCTCTAATACCTGCTGGAAAGCACTAGGAAGCCTTAAACTGATACAAGCACTCAACTCTCCTTATTAATAAGGAGAAATTAATCATAGACACTAAGCAGCCTATAAGTGCAAAGTACCTTGCTAAGGTAAGGGAAAACAGCTCTTGTACTTTTCAAAAAAAAAGCACCAAACCAGGCATGTCCAAGGGTCAGCTTTTGTTGATTTCTCCTGTCCACCTGGTGAATCTGGGCATACTGGGGTAATGCAGCAATTGCTTCATGTACACAGACAACCCTCTCCTCCTACCACCAAACACTACAACCTGTGAGAGATGCACTTACATAGCCAAACTGGAAGCAAAGCTCTCTCCACACAAGATTGTGCTAGACAGTCATGAGAAGAAGGTTAACACCCACACTACACTTCAAGCAACACGTAGCCCTTCTAAACACACACCACCAACACCCACACATAGCAACACTAAATCCACATATGCGGAGGCCCTTAACTGTAACCAGCCCAAGCAACAAGGACCTCTGAAGCTGAAACGCAAACAAACACCAATCACAACCAAAATGTCACATAACTCACAACACCAGTGTGCCACCCGGCAACAGCCCCTAAGGCAAGACAACATACCTAACACTTTAGTCATAGGTGACGGTATAGTCAGGCACACTGATGTCCCACTCACTAGGCTGAACAAGGAGAAAATTACAATGAACTGCCTGCCAGGTGCCAGGATCCGCCACATAACTCATGCACTCAAGTCACTCCACAGCAAGTACAAATATGACTCTGTCATTGTCCATGTTGGAGTGAATGACTTGAGACGTACCTCCCTGGACTATATGAAAAGAGACATAGAAGAGCTCTCGGATCATGTGGCCCAAGCAAGTATGACCCTAGCCCTGAGTAGCATCCTGCCTTCGCCCAGAATGATACCACAATATAAGGATAAAATGACTCACTTCAACAACTGGCTAAGCTTCTGGTGTCATTCAAAGGGGATCCAGTATCTGTCTGCCTGGGACGACATGATCGACAGGCCACGATACTTTACCAGAGATGGTCTGCACCTGTCGCCCCTGGGATTCAGGTTACTCGCTAAGGCTCTTGCCACCCCTATAGTGCCTTTTTTAGGCAAAGTTCAAAGGACAAAACCACCACCGTAACAGGTACAAGCATGCAAAATCTGAATGTAATGCTACTCAACGCTAGAAGTCTAAACCTCAAAATGCACTCTCTCGAGGCACTCCTAAAAATGGAAAACATCGATATCTGTGCAGTAACTGAGACCTGGTTCAAGGCTCCAGAGAGCACCCCTGCAATACCAGGCTACAACTCTTACCACACTTTTTGACCACCAAACCAGGATCGAAACACTAAAGGTGGAGGAGTGTCCATATTCACCAAGGATACTTACACCACTAGGCTAGTTGCCCAACACAATGCATCTGAAATTCTCCAGGTGCAACTAACACTAGGTAAGACTGCAATCCAAATTGCAGCTTGCTACAGATCCCCCACCATGCCCCAAGATTCTCACTACACCTTTCTAAACATACTGGAAAATATTAATATACAACCAAACACCATAATACTGGGTGATTTCAACTACCCTGCCATTAACTGGGAAAACTACTCGTGTACCAACACCTTTGCCCAACGGTTCTTGGAATTCATAAATTCCAATGCCCTGGATCAACTAATCCATAGTCCCACCAGGGGCTCCAATATCCTAGACCTGGTCATTACCAACATGGGAAATCGATGCTCCACACCTATGGTCACCCCCTCTTCGGTCAGGTCAGACCATAAGCTAATCACCCTTAACATCCACATCCCACCCCCACCCCCCAGTAAGGAAACCTCCATTAAAAAACTTCTCCAAAGCCAACTTCATGCTACTCAAGTCAGAAGTTACAAACTTCATAACATCCATGCAGATGAGAACTGAAAGTTCGACTGCTGAGTCCTACACTAAGGCACTGTAGGAGCACATCCACTCATGCATGAATCGTGCCATCCCAAATAGAACCAAGATGCTCTCCTCCAAAAAAAGGAAGCCAATCTGGTGGTCCCCTGCCATAAACAAACTTTACAACAAAAGGAAGAAATTGTTGCAGAAAAGAGGAAAATCCCAGAATGCAAAAAACTCCCTTACCAGCCTCAGTAAGAAACTGAGATCCCTCATAAAATCCTCCAAAGCAAGTTATGAAAATAAAATTGCCAAAGATTCCAAAGACAACCACAAGGCATTCTATAACTATGTCAAGAATCTAAATGGTAATGCTCATATCTGCTCTGAGCTACAACAGAATGGCATTAAATATACTGATCCCAAGGATATTGCCAATATCCTGGCAGATCGATTCAGTGTCAACTTCACCCCCCCTCTCACCCTCTAAATGGCCCATCTCAATACTGAAAGATTGCCAAATTCCGGTAATAATGGCCACACAGGTAAAAAAACACACTCTCCAAAGCGAAGAATACAGCATCCATGGGACCAGATGACATCCCAGGCTGTGTACTACATGAACTACAAAATGAACTGGCACCTCACCTAAGTGTCATGTTTAATCATACCCTCACCTCAGGCTTCATGCCCACTGAGTGGCACACAGCTACAGTTATCCCACTCCACAAGGGGGGATCCACCTTGGATCCCGGTAACTACTGCTCCATCAGTCTGATGAGCCTGATCTGCAAGGCCATGGAACGTATTATCATGGAACTTATAAACAAAGACATTGGCAACCTTTAAACACTGGACCCCACCAGGTTTGGGTTCGTGAAGGGCCGATCTTGTCTCCTGAACCTGATTGACTTTGAATCAGTCTCCAGAGCCATGGACGAGGGTAAGGTAGTCTACACAGCCTATCTGGACCTTGCCAAGGCCTTTGACACCATCTCCCACTCTGGAATCATAGATAAACTTACTAATCTGGGCATTAATCCCTACGTCACCCAATGGGTTGCCAACTGGCTTACTGACAGAACCCACACTGTAAAAGTAGCTGACTCCAAATCCAGCTCCAGATAAGTGACAAGTGAAGTACCTCACGGTTCAGTCCTGGGACCTCTCTTGTTTGGCATCTACTTCTCTGAAGTACAGGCCAACACTAAGGGACTCTGGCTAACAAAGTTCGCAGATGACTGCAAACTGGGAGCCATTATTGAATCCCCAAATGATGTGGATACTCTACAAAAGGGCCTTATAGAAACAGATGCTTGGTGCCAGAGCCATGGGCTCAAGCTCAGTGCCAAGAAATGTATAGTTATCCCCTTTGGGAAAAAACATGTACCCGTGAATTACCACATAGGTGCCAATATACTAAACACCAAAAGTGTGATAAGAGACTTAGGGACACAGGTGGACAGTGGTCTCACCTTCAATAACCACATCGCCAGAACAGTCAGGAAATCCTTCTATGTGGCACACCTCATCACTAAGGGCTTTTCATCCAGAAAAAAGGAGGTCATTGTCCCACTGTATTCATCTCTCATTAGACCCATTATAGAATACAATGCCCCATTTGGTAATGTACCTCTCAAGCCATCTGCAACAACTGGAAAGGCTGCAGAAATACCTCACTAAAAGAATCATAGGCCTAAAGCAGATGCCCTATGCTGACTGCCTTAAAAAACTCCAGCTATACTCTGTCGCATATCGTCTACTCCGAGGCGATCTCTGCTTAACATACAAGGCCATGTCAAATCCAGAGCTGTTGGACATGCTACACTTAAAGAAATCCCAATCCCTCTCAGCCACACACTCCAGGGATCTAAACCTTGTCATCACAATAAACAAAACATGCTGGAGGGAAAGGTTTCTGACCCAGAGACTCCCCAGACTCTGGAATAGACTGCCCATACATGTCAAGCAGAGAGCCTATTTGGCCCTCTACAAAAGGAACCTTGATGATTGGATGGGAGAAAGGAAATTCACCCCGGGGATCATGTCAGTCGCCCTGCTAGACAGGGGTCCAAGAAAGTAAATAGTGTGGGAAGAAATAGCCAGGGAATTGTTATGGCTAGGCTTGTATAGGCCCTAGGGACGATAGCCTAGTACCAACCTATGAACAAACAATGTTTTAAGTGTGGAATGTTTTCCCACAAAAGGGAACTTATCTGCCTAGCAAAGAAACAACACAAACTGACCGTCGAGCCTCAAAAGCCAGCATAGGAATTCGCTCTTTAAGGGGAGGAAAGCTCTAAAGGGGTTGGCATCAGACCTGAAACTGACTGATGGTTTATATGTATGAAAAGTTAGCTGGAGCTTTGGAAGCTGGCTGCTGTTATATCACTGGTAGAATATAACCCATACAGCTAAGGCTACAGCATTAGTGATCAATATGACGACCATACAGGCATTCAGTGGTATAAAATGTTTTGCTAAAATAAGATTTGACAGCATGGAAGATGTTTATACGATATGATAATATTTAGAACTGATGCTGTAGAACCATATTGTTTGTTTAAAGACAGGGAAATATTTTAGAAAAAAATACCGCGACACTCTGGGCTACTACAACCTTCAGCTTTGCAAGCAATTTTAGTTTATTGGCAGTCTATGTATATGCATAAATGCATTTTTGAGGCAGTGTAAAATGTTACTATTGCTTTACTGATGATATTTTTATTGTAGAGGAAGGCAGTGAATGAGCGTTAACTATGTCTGCTGTTTACCTAACCGGTAGTACTTATTTTTTAAAACTCATCCAACTTACATGTCAATACATTTCTTTCATCTGTGGCTATAGAGAAAGGATAACACTAATACATTATGTAAAAGCACTGGTAATCCTGCCAATAGTATATTTAGGTAGTACGTATTCCAAGCATTTTAAGGATAACTGCAGCAAGGGCCAAGTTATTAGATCATTGAAATTAACTGCTAGAGTGAGTGATTCATTCAAATTAAAAGAAAAGTTCTTTGCTTGGGTGGTACCCCAAAGAGTGCTAATTCTGAAATGATAAATGAGGTGATGGTACAGAGAGATTTAAGGCACCCTTCTATACAAAGACTAACCAAGGAGAATATTGCTCATAGTGTTGATAAGGAGCTACCAGATTCCCCTAAGATTTTCCTGTAAGTATTTATTTCCTAGCCCACCCATGGCTAAGAGTTCTAAAATAATCAGAATCATAAGTATCAATAAAAGTGAGATGCACAATCATCCCCTTACTTAAATACACAAACTCCATGGTTGCAAAACCACAGGGAAAGGAGAATCATCTTGCAGGAGTTAATACCGACACTGTGCAAACTGGAATTTCATAGTCACAGTATTGGAAATCAGGCATCATACCTCTCAACTTCTGGACAAAGCCAAAATGAATGGGGGGGGGGGTCAAAGGCCCAAAAATAAGGACAGATTTTAAATATTAATCTCTTAAACTTAAAAGGTTGTCAGAATAAATGGTTTTCTGTTAATATGAGTTTTCTGAATAAGGTTAGGTAATGTGGCCAGAACTGAAGCAAGTTTATTGACTTTGTTTAATCAGATAGGCTTTAAATTGGGGTCTGAATTTAATGAAGGTCTTTAGGTCTTGTAAGAGAGGTTGCAATGGATGCTAAAGTCTGGAGGTAGAAAGAGAAACCAATGATTAGTATCTGTAGGTTTGTTTTGGGGTTTGAAATATATGGCCTTCTTGGGAATGATTTCTGAGTTTGTAGGGAGGGAATTGTAGAAGTAAATATGGCAGTTAGTGAACGTGTCCACATGTAAAAGGTGGATGGGCCTGATACATTTTCAGTAGTGTAAAATAACTTTGTTGAAAACCTGTAATTCTAGATCCTCACAACACATCCCTATCTCTGAACTGTGGGGCTTGTCTTACCAAGTAGTACGAAATGCACCACTGCACCTCCAGACCTGACATTGCATTATTACACCAAAGTATAAAACCTGTAATTCTACTTCTGAATAACATTTCCTTCTCTCTCTCTCTCCTTTAGAAACTCAATATGCTAAATTTTACACCTTTAGAGATTTACCTCTATTAGCTCTGCTAATCTTCCCTTCTTCACCTATTCAGACATTGCATTCCCCAGAGAATGGCATTAGCAGTGTGCAATGCAGACACCCATGGGTAAATGAGATATATGTGCTGGGCCAAAAACATGGACTGTCCACACAGCAATAATGTTGTGTTGTGTACTAAAGACACTCATCAAGAGGCAAACTGCGTCATATCTTAAGAGTGTTGGTAATGTACCTCTGTCAGAGCCACTACCATGCACTGCTGTATCCAATGTATAGCTAGAGAAAGACATGACAGTTTATCTATCAAATGTGCATGAATAAATGTGAAGCATGTGAAAAATAGGTGTACATTTCAGTAGGTAATAGCCAATATGGTAACCATCTGAAATGTCAGCATCTGGTAGAGTGAGTCCCAAAGGACTTAAAGGCTGAAAAATGGACTTACATATACTAAGTCAGAGATGGCCATTGCCCATAATATTGTCTTTTCTCTGAGGTATGGTGATCTCAGTGTTGGTATACATATATATATATATATATATATATATATATATATATATATATATATATATATATATAAGAAGTTTAAAGGAGAAGAGCAGTCTTCGATATTTGCTCTTCTTCCAGGTTTTCTGGCTTTTTTCCAGCTTGTTGGCTCTTTGCATTTTGAGTGTCAACATTTCAACAGAAGTCAATAAATACATTAGAGGAAAGTTTTTTGTATATGATGGAGACAACAGACAGCAATACTGTGTAGTTATAAATAGTAACCTTTGTGCTGTCCAGATCTGAGGCCTGATTATCATGATTGCTGAGGATGTGGAGCATGTAACCATCCATCAAGTGTAGATCACGCTGTTTATGTAAGGCAGTATGGTCTGTAGGATTCCTTCAGTCTAGTCAGTTAAAGAGATTGTAGGGGTCAAGTACACATGGCTCCCCTGTTTAATTTTGGCACCTGTATTACTGTGCTGTGACCAACATATGTGTGCACTGACAAGTTCAACAGGTGGCCAGAAGTATTTGTTTAGAAGGATGTTGGCCAATGGGGTCTTGGCAGGACATCTGGAACCCATTCCCAGGATACTGCAATCTTGCTCTTTGCATACCAGCCATAGGAATCACACTTTGATAATTATGCATTAGAATGTCAACCATGAATGCATCATAAATAAACCTAGAACCTGAAGTTTTTAATTATTTTTCAGTTGTTTTTATTTATTTTTCAGTTGTTAACCTGGTGGGCCGATCCATGCGTAGACTCAGCTATGACCCTGACCAAGAGGCATTACATATATAATTACTTTTAAGAATGAATGACATTAGTTTAACTTGTGAAGCAAATGTAGCACAACCCAGTTATACATATCTGTAATTTAAATGCAGAATGATCAGTTATGCACACTGCATTTAAAGTAATAGGTTCATAGGTTCATAGGTTCATACTAGACTATCTGCCCTAGGGCATTTATAAGCCTAGACAGAGTGTGCTTGCATTTCGCCACTCATTTTAAATGAATTTTGCTATGCCCTTTTTTGAGGTTAGTATACTGTGCCTCTGTCTAACAGTGACACAGAAGTGATACCCAGGGTAAACCTACGATCTCACATCCACTCATCAAGATTCCTCTTGAAGAGAGTCAATGAGGGACTCTGCCTAACCTGGACTGGGATTTTATTCCAGAGTGAAGGGAGCCTCTGGGTTATGAATCTGTCCCTCCAGCATGTCCTATTTATTTCAGTGCTGAGGTTCAAGTCTCTCGAGCACATAGCACGATGGGATTTGGATTTTCTGAGGTGCAGCATGTCCATTAATTCCGGGTTGGACATGGCTTTATACATCAGGCACAGATCGCCTCTGAGCAGGCGGTATGCCACTGAGTAGAGCTGGAGTTTCTTTAACCGGGCAGCATATGGCATCTGTTTGAGCCCTTTGATCCTCTTGGTGAGGTACTTTTGGGGTCTTTCCAGTTGCTGTAGGTGTCTGGTAAGGTACATCCCAAAAGGGGCATTGTACTCAATTATGGGCCTGATGAGGGATGAGTAAAGAGGCATGATGACCTCCCCTGATCTAGATGTGAATCCCTTCATGATTAGGTGGACTATATAAAATGTTTTTCTAACCACTCTGACCATGTGGTTTTCAAATGAGAGATTGCTATCAACTTGGGTCCCCAGGTCCCTAATTACTTCTTCCGTACTTAATGGATTACCACCTATGTGGTAATTTGTGGGCACTTTGTTTTTGCCAGAGGGGATGACTATACACTTTTTGGCATTTAGCTTGAGGCCATGGCTCTGGCACCAGTTGTCTGTTTCTATGAGGCCCTTTTGTAGGATGCTTGTGTCAGCTGGAGAGTCGATTATGGCGCCTAGTTTGCAGTCATCTGCGAACTTGGTCAGCCACAATCCTTCTGTGTTGGCCTGTACCTCCGAGAAATATATACCGAACAAGAGAGGTCCCAGGACTGAGCCTTGTGGGACGCCACTTGTAACTGGTTTGGAGTCTGACATGGCTCCAGCAATTCTAACCATGTGGGCTCTGTCCTTGAGCCAGTTTGCAACCCATCTGGTGACATAGCGGTTTATATTTAAGCTGGTGAGCTTATCTATAATGCCCGAGTGGGGTATTGTATCAAAGGCTTTTGCGAGGTCCAGGTAGGCTGTGTGGACTACCTGCCCCTCATCAATGGCCTTGGTGACTGTTTCAAAGAAATTGACAAGGTTTAAGAGGCAGGATCTGCCCTTAACAAAGCTGAACTGGGTAGGATCCAGTGTCTGTAGGTCCCCAATATCTTTATTTATGAGGTCCATGATGATCCTTTCCATAGCTTTGCAGACCAAGCTAGTCAGGCTTATGGGGCGATAGTTTCCAGGATCCGTTGAGGCACCACCTTTGTGGAGAGGGACCACTGTTGCTGTACGCCACTCTTTGGGTACATATTCTGTAGTAAGGCTGTGACTGAACAGTAGTTTTATGTTTGGGTTTAGCTCTTCTTGGAGTTCATGTAGGATGCAGCCCGGGACACCGTCTGGTCCCATTGATGCTGTATTTTTTGCTTTGGAGAGAGCGGCTTTTACCTGAGCATCTGAGCTGTCAGGGGGGCAGCACTCTGCTGGAATAGATATTTGCCCTTTTGGTGGGGAGGGGGGGGAGTTTGCGCTGAATCTGTCAGCTAGGATGTTGGCAATGTCTGTGGATTCGGCGTAGTTTTTGTCATTTTGGACTAATTCTGAGCATATCTGGGAATTCCCACCCAGGTTCCTAACATAACTAAAGAAAGCCTTGTGATTATCCTTAGTATCCTGTGCAATTTTTCTCTCGAAGCTGGCCTTAGACGATTTTATGAGTGCCCGTAGTATTTGCCAATACTGATCAGAGATGCCTTCCCTTTTTGGGATTTTGCTCTGTCATGTAGTAGCTTCTTCCTTCTATTGTACAGTTTGTTTATGGCTGTGGACCACAAGACAGGATGCCTGCCTTTGGAGGATTGGGTCTTGGTTTTATTTGGGATTGCATGATCCATGCATTCCTGAAGGTGTTCATAGAATGCGTTTATAAAGGATTCTGCAGTCTGGGCCGTATTTTCCACAGGCCTGGGGGCTTTGAATGATTCCACCTCGGTTTTGAGGAGTGTGAAATTTGCTTTAGAGAAGTTTTTCACTGTGGTTTTCTGGGCAGGGGGTGGGGTCGGGATGTGAATATCCAGTGAGATTAGTTTATGGTCTGATCTTACCAGTGAGGGATACACTTCTGGTCTGGAGCATAGTGCCCCCATGTTGGTGATGATCAGGTCCAGTATGTTTTCCCCTCTTGTGGGAGTGGTAACAAGTTGTTCCATAGCATTTGAGTTTATAAATTCTAGGAACCTTTGGGCTAGGGTGTTGGAGCTAGAGTAATGCTCCCAGTCTATGTTTGGGTAGTTGAAGTCGCCCAATATAATGGTGTTTGGAGAGACCTTCATATTTTCCAGTGTTCTCAGGAAGGCCGAGTGGGGTTCCTGGGTTTGGGAGGGTGGTCTGTAGCAGGCTATAAACTGGAAGGCAGTTTTACCCACTGTTAGTTGCACATGGATAGTCTCTGATGCTTTGAGCTGTGTCACCAACCTGGAGGTGTGGGTATCTTTGATGAATATTGATACTCCCCCTCCTTTTGTGGTTCGGTCCAAGTTTTGGGGCCAAAAAGCATGGTATGAGGTATAACCTGGTAGTGCTGGGGTGCTCTCGGGAGCCTTGAACCAGGTTTCTGTTACTGCACAGATATCGATGTTCTCCATGCTAAGGAGAGTTTCGAGTGCGTGCATCTTGAGGTTTAGACTTCTGGTGTTGAGTAGCATTACTCTTAGTTTCTTATCCCTTGTGATACCTATGGAGGTGGGTTTGTCTTTTGAGCCTTGTCTAAAAAAGGCACTATGGGGGTGGCAAGAGCCTTTGCCAATATCCAAAAGCCCAGGGGTGACAGGTGCAAGCCGTCCCTAGCGAAGCATCGTGGCTTGTTGAGCATGTCATCCCAGGCTGACAGGCATTGGATCCCCTTTGAATGACACCAATACTTAAGCCAATTGTTGAAATCGATCATCTTGTCTTCATATTGTGGCATCATTCATGGTGAGGGTAAGATGTTACTCAAGGTCAGAGTCATACCGCCCTGGGCTACATGCTCAGAGATCTCCTCTATGTCTCTTTTCATGTAGCCCAGGGAGGTACGTCTCAGGTCATTCACACCAGCATGGACAATGACTGAGTCATATTTGTACTTGCCTTGGAGTGACCTGAGTGCTTGTGTTATGTGGCGGATCCTAGCGCCCGACAGGCAGCTCACAGTGACCTTCTCCTTGTTCAGCCTGGTGAGCGGGATGTCAGTGTGCCTGACGATAGAGTCACCTATTACAAGTGTATCAGGTGTGTTGTTTAGCCTTAAGGGCTGTGACTGTTCAGCACACTGGCTTTGTGAGCTATGTGTTGCATGTGTTTTATTTTGGGGTAGCAGCTGTTTGGGTGTCTGCTTTGGAGGTCACTGCTGCTTCAGCAGATTTTTATTTAGAGCCTCCGAGTATGTTTTTGTGTGGTTATGTGTTTGGTTTTCTGTCGTGGTAGGTCTATGTGAGACTGGAATTGTAGTGAGTGTGGTTTCCTTCTCCTCCTGACTGGTTACGCCAGTACTGAGTTGAGAGAGCTTAGTCTCCAGTTTGGCTATATGGTTGCATCTCTCACATGTGTTGGAATTTGTTGGAAGGAGGAGAGGGTTGTCCGTGTACATGAGGCAGTTGTAACATTGCCTCAAGATTCCCAGATTCACCAGCTGAACCGGAGAGGAGATTGACAACTGACCTTTGGACATGCTAGAATAGTATTGGGGATTCCTTTATAATTGAAAAAAAGGGCCAATGGGGAACAAGGTACTCAAGGGGAGTTTGTGAGGGTGTAGTGCTTTTAATTTTTTCGTGCTGACTTATATAATTGCTTTAGTGAGCAAGTGCCAGGCTTTAGAGTAGGAGTAGGGTGTTTATTATGAGAACTAGATCAGTTCTAAGGGAAGAAGTGAAGAGCAGACTTTGTGGAGCCGAGAATGGTTTAAACCCAATTAAGCGGAGCTGCCCGATGCTGCGCTATGCGCAAAATCGCGCAAAGCCACGCCAAAGCGGGTTTTATACAATATATATAATAGAAAAAATAAACACAAATGAGTATTCTGGTTTCAGCAACATTATAGTGTGTTGATATTTCTTCATGTTCCCTGCTCTATTGTTATTTTGATAACTATTTACTGTGAGTAATTATATTTGTTTGGGTTGTGCTTCCTGTTTTTGTTATATTAACAAGTGGGAGAAGCAAGATTATGAGGAATTTTTGGAATTCATTTTGGAATTACTGTATCTAGAGAAATGTAAAGTCTTTAAATGTAATTTAAAATTTAAAATGTAAAGACCCTGTGGAGTCCTGTATTCTATTGTGTGGTAGCATAGAAGACATACTAATTCTGTTTGTAACTGGGTGAAGCCGTAGCTCAGTGGGGTAGGACTACATCATCTCTGTTATTCCTATTTCTTGCAATGCTCATTCCGGAGGCATATAGCTAATAAAAGTATATAGTCTGGGCTGCACAAGAGTTGAAGTTATATTATTTTAATTTGCAAGGCTTTTAAAATGATGATGCTTTCCAGTGTCTGGGAGTGCAGCATTTTGAAAGAAACATAGGAACAATACCAGGCAAGCAATTACAGGGACCATAATTTGCCAGCCATATACAACTTTAAGTAGACACACTTGAAACTTTGTTCCTCCCCTTTTTAGGCACTTAATAGTGTTTACCAACCAAACTGAGCAGAGCTTTACATGACAATACTGATGTAAATTTGTGTCACACCATCCAGACTTTAAGATTAACCTTAAAGGTAGTTGAAGAAGTACTTTGACCTGCAGTGGTAACTTATTCTTTATGCTGGGAGTATGTTGAGTCAGAAACCTCTCCAGTGAATCCTGTTTATTTATTGGCATAGAGTTAGTCTCTAGTGTGGGTGTTTGATGAACCACTGGTTTTGCAAACAATCAGGAGGTCATATAGGATAGGGTCTTTCATGGCTCAAAAAGCAAGATACAGATCCACTTGGAGCAGCCTTTAGGCTACTAAGCATAAGAAGAACTTTATCAACTCTATCAATAGCTGACTCAATCAGCACCATGTGAACCAGCACCCCATTCCTTCAGCTCCTCAACTGCCCTGTCCCTCTTCCCTCCTCCAGAGCTTTCAAACCTGTGTTCTGTAGTCTAAACTGTAGCAACAGTTGCTACAGTTTATATCCAGCCTGCATGTAGTGCTACAGTGCTCAGGTTTTATTTAAAAAATCCTTCTTAGAAACTGTAGAAAACTGCTTACTGCAAATGTAAGCAAACAGTTGCCACAGTTTATACCCTTTGAATGGAGCACTATGGCAGGCGGCCACGATGGTGCAGCGGTTAGTGTTGTCACCTCACAGCAAGAGGTTCTCCAGTTCGATCCTTGGCTGGGGTGCCTTCTGTGTGGAGTCTGCATGTCCTCCCTGTGGTCGTGTGGGTTTCCTCCGGGTGCTCTGGTTTCCTCCCACATCCCAAAGACATGCTGTAGGTGGACTGGACATTCTAAATTGGCCCTAAGTGTGAGTGTGTGTGTGTGTATGTGCCTTCTGTGGAAGGTTGGGCACCGGGCTGGCAACTCGATACCATATAAGGCCACTGCCAATCATGAGCGGACAGATGATCCACTGTGGCGACCTCTAACTGGGAAAAGCCAAAAGATGAAGAAGAAGAATGGAGCACTATGGCACTCATGTTTTACTTAAAAAAACTGCTTATAAACTGTAGCAAAGTATTTGCTACAAATGTAGCAAACAGTTGCTACACTTTATACCCTGCCTACATGGAATGCTACAGTATTCAGGTTTTAATTAAAAAAAGAGGGACATTTTTTTATCATTTATACTTTAGCAAACTGCTTGCTACAGTTTAGACCATACATAAAGTTCTGCAGTGCTCAGGTTTGACTGCAAATGCAGTACCAGCTTTTAAAAGCTAGTATTGCATTAAAGAGGGATTGCGATTGGCTGATCGCGCTCCCAACACTTTGTAACCAGGGCAGTTGCCCCTCTCGCCCTGCCCTAGCTACACTTACGGTTTTTATTACGGTATCTTTGGGACCTTTCTAGCTGGGCTATATGCTTCGATATATAATTTACAAAAGAACATTGTATTCAACTATGAGTCTGATAAGAAAAGAGTAAAGTGGCAAGATGACTTCTTTGGATTTTGAAGATGCTTTTTTGGACATTAACTGGACCAGACAGAATGATTTCCTGACTATGCTGGAAACACAGATTGAATGAGAGAGAGAGAGAGAGAGAGAGAGAGAGAGAGACAGACAATTGTCTGCATAGGTACCCAGGTCTTTTATGACCATGTCTGTCTGAAGAGGAGTACCATTTATAACATGCAAGCTGGAATCTGCTGAATACTCCTAAAATGCACTTTTTTACAATTAATTTGAGACCATTTTCAGTATATCAACTATCAATCTATATATATATATATATATATATATATATATATATATATATATATATATATATATATATATATATATATATATATACCCATACATATTCCAGCCCTTGCTGGATTTGTTTAATATCAGTAGATGAGTGGATACCAATGACGAGCTTGGATTTATCAGCAAACTTGGTCAATCACATTTCTGGGATAAAGAAATAGATGTCTGCAAAATAAATATCAAGCAGGTCAGGACCCTGCACTGATCAAGGAAGGTAGCAGCAACTTTCACAACCTGAGAGCTGTTGGATAGCCAATTTGCAATTCAGTGGATAAC
Organism: Protopterus annectens; assembly: GCF_019279795.1. NCBI lineage: Eukaryota > Metazoa > Chordata > Ceratodontiformes > Protopteridae > Protopterus > Protopterus annectens. Next base: position 367,712,452 of record NC_056747.1, on the reverse strand, counting down.
TTAGTTGTTTACATGATGATTGCCTAATTTTTTTTAACAATACCAGCATAGGGCATAATGTCAAAAGATTTGGCCAGATAAAGATATGTAGTGTGTACTGTGTCTACTGTCTACAACATCTGTAACCTTTTTAAAGAAGTTTACTAGATTCGGGAGACAAGACTTGTTCACAAAACCAAAGTGATTGGGGTCTGGATCAGTTAATTCACCAGTATCTGCATACATGAGTTTTTCTATGGTATGTTTCTGGGCTTTTCATATAAGGTTGGTGAGGCTAATAGGCCTATAATTGCCTGGATCTGTAGAGGGACAACCATTGTGTAGAGAAGTCATAGTGGTTGCTCCCCAGCAAATCAGCTACAAACCCTGTGGATAGGTTGCGGTTTAACAGTATAAGTAAAGGCTCAAATAGTACAGGCCTGGCACTGATGAGAATGCAGCCAGTTATGTTGTCTGGTTCCACGGAAGTATTATTTCCATGTCTTTGACAGGGATTTGAAGACTTGTTCCATGGGAATTTCAGGGGAAACTAAATTATTAGGGGCACTTTGGCCAACAATGTGGATAGGTTGGGTATAATATGTTTATTAAAATGGTGACTATATTCTTTGGATTTAATAAGTGAGATCATTATAGATGAGCTCAGTGCATTCTAAGACATGATGCCTTAATTTACTGACATACCTAAGGAAATGTTTGTTGTTTCCTTAGGTATCTGCAGTGACCTTAAACTAGTTCTCGGCTTTATAATTTATAGTAGTGCTTTTAAGTTCCTTGCTGGAATGTTTTCACTGTGGTCCAGAGATGAGGGGATTTCTTACAACTTTTCATCATTTTCTTCTTTTGTTATATAGTTTATTAACAGCGGAGTTCCACCAGAGAGGCTTATTCTCAAATTTATAATGATATTTAGGGGGATGCATACTGATTTTTTTATGCAGCTGTTTAGGTGCTGGTAAAAATAAGGTGAATTCAGCAGCCCTTTCAGATGGATCCATCTGAAAGGTATTGATGGGAATTTTGAATAGTTCTTCTATAAGCTAAAGTCTGTTTTCCTTGGTAAACTCCCTAAAGATGATATTATTTGGTGGTGGTGGGGGGATACCACTAGGCCTGAAAAAGAGGATGACTGACTTGAGGGAAAATTTAAGCAGAGTCAAGGAGAGGTGGGGTGGGTTACAGGCAGGATTTAGGTTGGTAAGGACTAGGCCAAGGATATTAGAGCTACAGGTTGACATAGGAACTAGGCAGGGGTGTCTACTTTCCCCTTTGTTATTTATATTTAGAGCCTTTGGCAAAGAAATTAAGGGATTCAGAAATTCAAGGACATAATTGGCATATTAATCAAGAAAAGTTGGCTTTATTTGCAAACAATATTATTTTGTTCCAGAAAAACACATCTTCAACATTTTGAGACAGTTCCAAGTCTTTTCAGGACATGAAATTAAAGAAGATAAAACTAAGACTACAGCAGTAAATTAAGTACCCACACTTGATTTGGTTCAACAATACCCATATTTATGGGGAGATAAATATGGATTAAAAAGGTTTCTATTGTAGCAGCTAAGTATATGTGGGAAGAGACTAAACAATAATACAAAAACTGAGAATGTGCAAGCTCTTGTTTTTGGATAAGGGTGGCAAGATAAAAGCTTTTAGACCCTTTAGTTTTATATACAGGTCAGGTGTATTTTTTATCAACTAAAGATATTGTGGACAATAATTAATAAAGAGTTGAAGGGATTTATCTGGGACGGGAAGAGGACAGTGACAGCTGGTGACTTCAAATCAAAGGGGGGGGGCTGCAGGAGACAGCTGAATGGGTGGGTCAATGGGAAGGGGTGCGGACAACTAGAAAGGGGAGGAGCTATGCTCAAAACCACAAAAACTGTAACTTTAATTAAAAATGCTGCCCTGGGTGCCAAACCATCATTATGACAGTCCAGTCAAGACAAAATGAAGTGTAGAGGAAAAAAATATTCCAATGCATTGACTGCATTACATTTTACTTAATATCTAGATGGAAACAAAAAAGTTGTGAGGCATGAAAAAAAATAAATTACTTTTTAAATTCATTACTGGAATGCCAATCAAAATCAAGTATAAGAAAAACAAGCAGCACTCAACTCAAACCACTTCTCCTTGCACTGCAGTTCTAATTATAATTTATATTCATTCAGCTTTATAAAAGTACCAAGTAGCATACTGAAAGTAGCAATCTCTGTGATACCCCCACTTGTAAAAATGTTTCTTATCCCTAAAAAGACCTGCTGCCTGACAACAACTATCTACTTGTTTCATGGGGTAAACATGATCAAAGTAAAAAAATGAACAGCAAGCAAGAAACAAGCTGAAGATAAATTGCTTAAGGGATTACTGCACAAGTTATGGACCATACATGATAGATTGGCATTCTGTTTAGTTTACAGGTAAAGCCTGCAAAGATGACTGTAAGTCTCCAGCAATGGTAATGAGCTTCTTAAAATACTGTAATCCTGTCCTTTATTCCAAATACTGTCATATGCATGTCAATACACAAGGCTTATACGTTACCTAGTTATGTAAGTATTATCTGCCTGGAAACAACAGAAAGGCTTTCAATGTTGGCAAATCTTTAACAGTATGCTTATTAAAGCTTACTTGCATCTTACAATATCAGACAAGCTTACCTGATGGTCATTAAAGCATTGCTACGTAAACACAGAGCAACAGGAACTTTCTGAATAATAATAAGCATAAATCAACAGTATAAAAATATGACAGAAACCAGAACATTCTGAAAAATCAAGGACAGATGAAAAGCCACTGTAGTACTTGTGTCTACCTTGTATGGGGGGATACTCTGCACATTTACACTACATAACTGCTCCTTGCCTTGCTTGAACACATCCAGAGTCACTACATGGGGAGTGGGGTGCAACAAGTATGTCACAATTTGAAATGTCGCTGGCTGACTGTGATGGCCCTGACACATCTGTCATACCTCTCAACCTCAGAGCAAGAAATCTGGACAAAACCATACAGAGAAGTGGGACAAAGGTCCAAAAATAAGGACAATTTTTAAATGTTGCTCTTATAAACTTAGAAAGATAATAGAATAGTATTAATAGAATGAAGGGCATGAATCTGAAACTCAAATGTCTGTCATTATTTTCTAACTTCAGTCTTTAATGATTTGCCACTAATTTGCCAAAAAAAAACAAAATTTTATGAAAAACGGACCAAAAATGTGATGCAAAAATATAAAATAGCCACACAATACAGCTGGGAACCTGTCAAAGAAGGGACACTTTTTAATATTAGTACTGTTAACTCAAGTGGCTGCCAAAGTAAAAGAATCTACATGCATTTCTGAAATAAAAGTAATTTGTAACTCTGATTATTACAGTTATTTATTAATTGTAAACCCTCAATGTTTTCTTCCAAATTGCCATTTTGTGGAGGGATTTTTAGGGGAAGAGCAACATTTTGAGCCAAAATTGGGGACGGTTGACAGGTTTGGATATGCCTAATTCTATAAAGCAATTTATTTGCACGTACCTCTCAACCTATTAATGCAGGAAATCTGGACAAGGCCAAATATATTGGGGGAGCACATAAACAGTACTAAAAATTACTCTTGTATAAACTGAGACAGTTGATAGAATAACAGGTTTTGCTCTCAACCTCTTAGCAGAAAACACATGGACAAAGCCAGTAATGGGGGAATACAGCCCCCAAACATATTCAGTGAATTCAGCTCTTACCATAGCTCTCAACCTTAGCACAAAAAACCTGGACAAAGCCAATAATGGGGGAATACAGTCCCAAAAATAGGGACGTATTTCAAATATCCATCTTATAAACTTAGAAAATTGCTAGAATAAAAGGTTTTGTGTTACCATGTACTTTCTGAAGAATATGAAGTCTGAAGTTCAAATGCTTGTCATTTTTATTTAACATTTGTTAACCAGGAAAACCTGACTTGGAACAAAAGCCAACCTTCAGCTGAGACCCAGGAAGAAACACTCCAGACATGTCTTTGTAAGATGGGAAGACACCAGAGCACCCAGAGGAAACCCATCCAAACACAGGGAGGACATACAGACTCCACACAGAAGGCAACCCAGCCCAGAATCAAACCAGAGAACCTGTAGCTGTCAGGCAACAATGCTACCACTGCACCACTGGCTTTGCAAGGATGCAAACATACAGAAACCACAGATTTTATGAGTAACAGAACAAATATGAGGGAAAAAATTGCAAATCTTTTACCAATGGTGGTGGGTAGGGAATTCAGGCTCTTGCCACCTGGGCCCAAAGTACAGGGTTCAAGTCTGTTCTCTACCCACCACCATATGACACGTGGGGCATTTTTACACACACAATCCACCTTTGTAACAAGCAAGCAAGTCCTTCCATCTGAGGTCCATGACAACACATCTTTCCTGCGAGAGCAGGCTGGGTGCTACCCAGCCTGTGGACGTTGCATGCCGCACGTGTGATGTCCTGCGACTCATTTATTTTTTTTCTTTTATTTATTTTCGATTTTTCTTTTTGTTTTTTGTTTACAGCTGGGGGGGGGCTGCAGTCCTGCAGCCCAGTAGCATGAGTGACCCCTGGAAGAGGACAAGGATTAAGTGGGGTAAGTTGTTTAATAGAAAAGGTGGTTCAATTACCTGATTTGTAAGGATATTTTAGAGTTACACAATTAAGGCTCATATATATGACACAAGCAGAACATTATAAAGTGGAAAGGGATGATGAAACAGAGAAAATCAAGAAATAAAGAGTGAGTGGTATGTTGAGTGCATATCCTTAGGAGAGTAACAACAGCCATACAGAAAATTATATTCATAAAGTAGTAGAAGCTATTGTAAGAACTAATCCAACATGAGAATGGAAAAATAAGATTTTGCCAATAAGGATGGCTACAAGTAGAGGTATAGAGAATAGGCAACTGGGGACTTGAATTTATTGGAGACAACTGGCACAGGAACCAAGTTACTTGGACCAAATAACTAGAGAGGGAAAAGTAACAGAATGGGATGAAGTCAAGAAGATATTTGAACTGGGGGCTAGAGACTGCCATCTTTACCAGGGATTAATATCGGAGTATAGGGAAAGAGAAAGGGATAGGGGATTTGCCCATGTTTTAATGGATAATTTAATAAAGGTTTTAAAAAAGGATATTAGAGCTACTGTTGGGTAGTTTTACAATTTGGCCAAGCACATTGACATTAACAAAGTCTAGGAAATGCTGAACATATCCATTTTTTGTTGTGCTATTTAACACTTCAGTAATAGAAATTGCCTAGAAAGAAGGTATTTGGCTTGATATTTGACCTCTCAACAGTGTTAAAGAAATTTCTAAGATATCATGGGAGATACTGATGGAGATCTGTAGGTAGCAATAAAGTAATAACTGGAGTTGTTAACAGTGATTTGGGATCTCCAGTAGCTCCAAGTTAGGATGTTGAGTAATCTGATGTGAGGTGATAGCATTTTTGACAAATACAGATACTCCGCCATAGGTACCCAAGGGCCTGAAGGCATGATAGGTGCTAAACCCTGGTACAGAGGGAGTGCTTTTACTGCTGTGAAACCCTGTCTCAGTAAGTACACAAATGTGAACGTGTCTGATTTGCAGGGCTTCAATTTCAGGCATCTTTCTGTTTAGACTCCAAGCATTCAGTAGCACCACCATGATCTTGTCTGAATTCAAGTTAGTATTTGCTATGTGGCAATGCCCAGTAGAGGGAGTCTGCCTAAAAAGGCACACTGGAGACATCAAATGCCTTAGCCAGTATGTGGAAGCCTTGTAATAAGAGGTATAAGCCTTTCCGGATGAAAAATAAGTCTTATCTACCATGTAGATCCAAACATGTGATCCTTACATTGTACTCTGCTCTTATAAGACCAATCATTGAGTACAATGCCTCCTTTGGTATGCACCTGGCTAGACATATGCAACAACTGGAGCATCTTCAGAGATTCCTCATAAAAAGAATACATGGTGTGAAAAACAAGTCCTATGCAGCCCGCCTCACAGCCTTGTCCTTATGTTCAGTCTCCAGCAGGCTGCTGAGAGTGAGAGGCAACCTATGTCAGCCCACCAAAGCATCCTCTGATCCAGCTCTAATACACCTGTTGCAAATATATGAAACAAATAGCATCAAGAACATCTGATCCAGACACCTAAACTTTCCTACAACATAAATAGTATATGCTGGAGGGACAGGTATGTGTATCAGAGGCTCTCCCCTTCTCTGGAACCAGCTTCCCATCCATATGAAGCAGACTTCATCCCTGCAATCAGGGTTGGCCTTTGGTCAACTGGAGCCCTAGGCAAAAGGGCTCCACAGTGCCCCCCACCACCTGGTGCCCCCATCCTGGCATACCTACACCATCTAGATTACTGGAAAAGTGCCCCTAGTAGAGCAGTGCCCTAGGCATCTGCCTAGTTGGCTTATGCCTAAGGCCGGCTATGCCTGCAATTATTCAAGTGAAACTTGGATCAGTGGATGAGGAACCATAAATATACCCTTGGCTGGTACCACATCTGCAGCAGCTGGAAAGGCCACAGAAGTACCTCACAAAGAGGATTACTGGCCTCAAACAAATGCCCTACACTGACCATCTCAAAAAACACCAGCTTTACTCCATAGCATATCGCCTACTCCAAGGTGATCTCTGCCTAACATATAAAGCTATGTCAAACCCAGAGCTGTTGGACATGCTACACCTAAAGAAATCCCAATCCCTCCGAGCTACACGCTCTAGGGACCTAAACCTTGTCACCACAATAAACAGGACATGCTGGAGGGATAGATTCCTGTCCCAGAGACTTCCCATACTCTGGAACAGGCTACCCATCTATGTCAAGCAAAGTTCTTCATTACAACTCTTCAAGAAAAATCTTGATGAGTGGATGGGAAATAGGAAATATACCCCAGAGATCACTTCTGTGTCTCTGCACGACAGTGGCACAGGAAAATTACTTTCTTGGGTGGCGTAAGCCAGGAAACCTTGTTGGCTAGGCTTACGTAGGCCCTTGGGCTGATAGCCTACCTACCTATGAACCTATGAACCTATGTCTCTGTTAAAGAGAGGAAGCTTGTAAATGCTTAACTAGCCATGCCCAAGTATACATATGCCCACAAAACCCTTGAGAACCTATGCCTATCAAATTTTATTGGGAACAGCAGTTAGACTTAAAAGGCCCTTTGGGTCGATAGCCTAGTATTGTGTTATGATACTATGGTCTCATCCCAGGCTGACACATACAGTATCCCCTTAGAATGACATCAAATACTTAGCCAAATGATAAAGCCAATTATCTTATGTTGGTATCTAGGCATCATTCTTGGTGAAGGTAAGATGTTAATCAGGACTAGTGTCTTTCCTGCCTCTAACACATGAATAGTAAATTCCAGCATGGTTCTCTGCATGTCCATCTGGGTGCAGGGCCACAGGCCATTCACAAGGTCATAGTCATATTTGTCTCATTTAAGGTTCTTGTGACATCACAGATCCTGCCACAGGAAAAACAGTTTAAGGTCCTTGTGACATTACAGCTCCTGGCACAAGACAATCAGTTTATAGTCACCCTGTCCTTGTCTAGTCTGGTGAGTGTGGAACATGTATGCCTAACTATAGAGACACTTATGACTAGAACATTTCCCTGTGCAGAAGTAAACTTAGTGGACATTAGGGCTTAGGTCTCCTTCCCTAGTTACTCTTGTATAGATTTTCAGTATGTATGTGTGTGTGGAGAAGGAGAATGTAATGCCTTGTGAGCAGAAGGCTGGGATCTTTTAGTGTGTGTTTTAGGTGGCTTTGACAATTTCTTTTTTTATAGCATTAATGTAAATTATGAGCCTAGTGATGCATTCAGTTGATATAGTGTTGCAGAGTTATGATGCTTACTAATAGTGAGTTTGTCTTCATGATTCTTAATTATTTACATCTCTCACAAGTTGTACTATTAACTGGTAGAAGCAGTGAAAAGTAGGTAAAAGGCAGTTACTACAGTGCCTCAGAACATCTACACAGAAGGCGTGAGAGCAGACTATTGAGCCATGTTGCCAGATGGTGGAGGACAGGAGCTCATCACAGTACTCAAGGGTTGGAGGGAAAGTTATACTAGACCTTGACACTTAATGGATGAAATATTGAGGGTAAAACTAAATTAGATTATGCTAATCTAGTAGCACTCCATGAAAATACAGAATTGGGTCTGCCAAGAATGATGAATAGTGGTGATTCACCTGTTGGCTACTATCTGGCTACTAGTGCTGGTCTCATTACAGCTGCATGCAGCTAGGAATTAATGGCTCTTTGCACTAATCCCACAGTGGTTCTTGAGAAGTAGTAGTGTTCCAGATGTTGCTGAGGTCAGTACACTTGTTACAGTCTTCTTTTGGAGATGCCCTGGATCGTACATACATCAGCTCAGCACAACAGAATGCTGAGCTGTACAAAGCACCCAGAATTAAAACTGATGAGGTTCCCACCAAAATAACAAGCAGCCCAAACAGGGAAGTCCCATACACACTGCCCAGTCAGAGACTGCTCCTTCCCTCATCAGGAGCAAAACAGTAGCAATAATCCCAAGCTTGCTTTTAAGAAGCAGTTGTCAGGCCTTATAGTGATTGACAATTTCTAGGATGAATGGGAAATTAGGTCCCTCTGCTCCTTCTCTCACCATAAGCAAAGCAAAAGTACTAAACACAAACTGATTAACGTGAAGCTGTCTGTAGGCCCTCCATTGACAGGTAGCCTGGTCCCAGCTATCACAAATTTTAAAAGTAAGATTTAAAAAAGGGGTTAATACTCTGTGTATTGCAGTGTGCATTATGTGGGAATATAAGAAACAGTGGGTAACTAAAGCTTTAACTGTGCAGCAGGGAAGTGTCTTCCCAGTTTGATATTTTAGTGCCCAGTCGTATGAGGAAATGAGACTGGGAGGCACTTACAATGTCAAATTTACAGCAGGTGTGGGCAACTCAAGATTCACTGCATTTACAAGTGCAACACAGACTGCATGGGTGGTTGGGAAAAATCCATTATAATCACAAAACAGCAGTAGGCTTAGAGCACTAGCATCAACCAGTGATTAACCTTTTTCTGTTCTGCTTATCCTAAATAAGAAACCCTGCTTCTCAGCTCCTCCAAAAAACAGCTAAAAACAATGTAAGAGGTGGCAAACACTAGCAACATAAGTCCAGGAACAATAACCATAGGGCTGTTAACTACCTAAGACATAAGATTGTATTTCTACAGAAATGTTACCCAGATCTGATTAAAATCTATTCTGATAAAATTCATGTTTGTCAGATACCTTCATGGAAAAGAAAAATTATGAATAGTGGTAAAAATGTGCTACCAAACTTCTCCAAGCCTTTGCTCAGAGAGTATGTATGTTTACATGTACATATGCATGTAAGTGATTTGTTCCAACAGGCCACATCCTACTTGCTGGCTTTAACAGAGACAGACTTTTTCTGTGTGCTATCAGTCTATTTCTCTCTCCATTCAGACCTAGACAAGGTCTTTTCTCCCTCTCACCAGTGAAGTTATTGTAGCAGAATTCTCTCAGTGATAGCAGTTTGCCTGAGTCACCATGACTAACCCCCTCATTGCATCACCTGATAGTTCTCCTTTTCACTCTCTTGACCCTCCATACCACTTTTTTTCCATAGAATTTCCCTTCCTCCCATTATTATCCTTATGTCAATCCCTTCTTAAGTTTCTGGAATACTCTTTTTCCTGGTTGACCTACTAGTCCTCCCCAATCTCCTCTAAGTCTCCGGTTTCTTTCTTCTGCTACTGAGTCACATCACCATTTCAGTCATGTTTTTTTTCTTATCATTAACCCGTTTGTCCTTCTCAGCTCTCCAATAAATCACCTACTGCCAAACAATGATTGTACTCTGTTAATGCACTTCCCATTAACAATTACCACACAGATGTATGTCATCCCTGAACATCTACTAATTCATACATACCAACAACTGCCTGTTCCCTCATTTCATACCCAGAATCATTATTCTTTCTTACATCATTGTCCTAAACCACCTGATTCCTTCCTCCAGCTGGCTAAGCCACTCTCTGCCACAGTGACCCAGCTTATACTGCATCTCACACTACGCACTAGTCTGTCCCTTTTCTACCCTTACAAGCCAGGTTAGTGTTCCCACATCTACCAGGCTGTCTTACCCCATTACCTGTTTAACAGGAATGAATCTATTTCACATAGAGTGGACACTTCTGATGAACATTATGAATGAATACAATACTTCGGTAACTATAGACCCAAAACTGAACAGACACTGTAAGCTCAGAAAGAGAAATGAAAATGCAGAGTCTTTTTTACCTAATCCCCAAAAAACTGAAAGGGAAACATTGTATCGGATATTTGTGTTATCCAACCGTCTTTTTTATGTTGTTGAGGTTAGGTGGTTTACAAATGCTTTATATTTGCACATTCAACAAGACAAATAATCAAAAATGTAACATGTTTGAAAGGTATACCTTTTATGATCACATTGTCCTTCCTTGCAAATCTGTCCTCAGATTAACTTAAGACCCAATGCTTATCTTTTGCATTTCTTATGAACATCATTTATAAATAAAACAGACCATAGAGTAGGTGGGCAGGGTTTGGACCTTTGATAAATAGCAAAAACCAACAGCTTAAAACAAGGTAACCAAAAAAATAAAAAAAAAACAATGCTGCACCAAATGTCACTTGGACTGTAAACCAGGTTTAATGTTTAATAACAATTGAGTTTAAGCACTTCCATTCCATTCAGTTCAAACGGGAACTTCTTCAGAAGTTGAAAGAAACAGCACTCTCCTTGGGTCTGTGAATGACTATAGCCACATGATACTGCCAGACTGTATATATATATATATATATATATATATATATATATATATATATATATATATATATATATATATATATATTTTTTTTTTTTTTTTGTTCTTTTTCTGTCAGTGGTTCTGTGAATGCTGACAGTACTTTGTAAGAAAGTCATTTTGTGAATGTTTGTAAAAAAAGTCTCTATCCTCAAAAAGGACAACAAACTCAAAAATGTATTCAACCAGCACACAGAAGCCAGCCAACAATTCAAGAAGACTTTAATAATTGAAATTAAAAGTTTAGCGCTTTCTTCCCCTGTAGGGACTTCCTCATAAAAACTATCATTTAAAATAACCAGCCCTTATATACCCATTACTAATCACATATTACTTAATTAATTAAAAGTCACTCCTCATTAAAGTGAAAGCACACCATAACCATTAATAAATGCTGAAAGTATTAAAAAGCACATGTGTTACATAGTAAATATATAAATAAATAGTATATATACATTATGCAAAACACTAAATGCTAAGAAATATATAAAACCATAAAAATTATGAAAAAATTACACACAATAATATACATATTACATACAGTTCTTTAAACAATTGACCGGAGTAGCCATGGGCGCCTCTTGTGCCCCCGTGTTTGCTAATTTGATTATGTCATACTAGGAGCAGGAATATTTAATGAAGAGTGAATATTGGGATAATTTATGCATTATACAAGATTCTTGGACGACCTGTTTCTCTTATGTTAGGGGACTGAAAGTCAACTTAGAGAATGATGAGTTTTATTAACAACACTGTTGAGTTTTTGCGGTTTACTTATCACTACAGTAATGAAAAAAAATCTCATATTTAGATGTTGATTTAACCCTGGATAATCATGGTTGTAAATTGTATTCTAAAATTTATTGTAAACCCACCTTTTCTAACTCATATTTGGAGTTTAATAGCTGGCATCCTGAGTACCAAAAAAAGTCTATTGTGAAAGGACAATTGGTTAGGGCGGCCAGGATGGTCAGCCTTGATAGTGAGTTTTTGGAAGAAGTAGGGGTTATTATTGGCATGCTCTCTAAAAGAGGATATCCATTGGAAGTTTTGGAAAGAATAGTTGAAGAGGTGACAAAGAAGCATATGGGGGGTATAAAACCCATATTAAGAGGCTCCCCTCAAAGGGTTATAGGGGAGCAGATTGATGAGGATAGTAGTACAATGGGGAATGCAAGTGGGAAACATACCCCTAATGAATATGCTTTGAGTTTTATCACCACTTTTAATTGGAATGCCAGTTTAGTATCCCAAGTAATTCTTAAAAATTGGGATATTTTAAGTTTTGACACAATCATTGGGCAAATAGTGGGAAACGTCCCTCCAAAAATTGTATTTAGGAGAGATAGATCCCTGAACATTTTATTTGAATTGAATTTGGGTTCCAGGGGTGGCTGTTCAAATAGACCAGCAAGAAATTATAAATGTGGAGGGTGTAACTGGTGTAGTTACATTTTGGAGACCAAGGAAAGAATTAAAATTAATGGTTTTCATTTTTATATCAATGGAAATTATAATTGTTGTAGTTCAAACATAGTCTACTTGGCTAAGTGTCAAAATTGCTTTGCATTTTATATAGGGAAAACTAGTAGACTTTTTAAGAATAGACTTAGTGAACATGTTTATGATATTAGGAAAGCCAAGGTCACCAATGCTCTTTATAGACATATCAAGGACTATTGAGATCATAATTTTAAATTTTTAATTGTGGAACAGTTATGTAAGGACCCTCAGGGGAGAGTGATTGATTTGCACTTAGATTGTAGTGAATTAAAGTGGCAGTTAAAATTGGATGCAACTAGTTTCCAGGGCTTAATGAAACTACCAATATAGCTTGCATTTTGAAGCTAAAGCAAATCATGGGTTGACTGGTGTACATCATGTAGTATTATATGTATATTATTGTGTGTAATTTTTAAATAATTTTATGGTTTTATATATTTCTTAGCATTTAGTGTTTTGCATAATGTATATATACTATTTATTTATATATTTACTATGTAACACGTGCTTTTTAATACTTTCAGTATTTTTTAATGGTTATGGTGTGCTTTCACTTTAATGGGGAGTGACTTTTAATTAATTAAGTAATATGTGATTAGTAATGGATATATAAGGGCTGGTTATTTTAAATGATGGTTGTTCTGAGGAAGTCCCTACAGGGGAAGAAAGCTCTAAACTTTTAATTCCAATTATTAAAGTCTTCTTGGAAAGTCTCTATCCTCCTTGATTTTGTGAATGCTGGCAGTATCTGTGAAAGAAAGCAACTCTGAAAACTTGAAAGAAAGGTCTACACTCTTCTGTGAATTCTGACAACAACTACAACAATGTAATTTTGCAAATATTTGAAAGAAAAGTCTACACTTCCCTTGGTTCAATGAATCTGACAGTCTTTGTGAAACAATTCAGTTCTGTGATTCTCTGAAAGAAAACTACACTCTGTGAGTGCTGACAGCATCTTTAAAAGAAAGTGATTGTGTGTACGTTTCAAAGAAAATGCTACACTTTCTTTGATGCTGCATTTGCTGACGTTATCTTGATTTGAAACGATTTCCCATTCCAATTGACAAGATATATAGTGTTCTGATTACATAAACCTCTGTTATTCACAGTTTATACCTTACTTCTCTTGTGTACCTCTGGGAATGAGATTTGATATAGCACCTTTCCTGCTTACCAGTTTCTCAGATAAATTAATGAAACATGTAGGTCACACACACTCCCATGCTATTATGGGTGTGATAACAGTGATTATCTGACAAAGCTCATGGAACCATTTAATACTGCTATGAGGGATGAAGCCACAATAGGCTTCATAGATTATAATGACAAGAAAAGGGCAGTGCAGCAACCAAACACGACTGTGGAACTTGCCTTGCTTTCTCATCTCTTTACACTGTCCTTCATGAAGTCTAGCAATTTCAACAGAACAGCCCTGTTGTATATACACACTAAAATGCCAACAGTCTAGGAAGAATGGATAAACAGATGTATGATACTAACTATTTGAACGTTTATTTAATGTACCTACCTTGCCTGTTCTGACGCCTGTCAGTGTAGCCTTGTCTATCAATATCACCCCTTCTTATGTCAAACATCACTCAATATACATGTGCTTCCTTACACACATATACAGCCAAGCACACACGCAGACACACATGCATGTATACAAGCAGGGACACAGAGAAACAGACATTAACACATGTCCATGAGCGTGTGCTTGTGCACACACACACACACACACACACACACACACACACACACACACACACACACACACACACACACACACAGATTTTATGTGGCAATGCACATAACAAAGTGCTTCACAGCAATCTCATTCAAGTGAAATTATAGGTCTCGTATAATCTGTCTGCTGTTGAGAACTGTTATGTAGGTTTTGTCTGTGTTCCGACTGCAGAGAAGTGACTACTTTTGTTAGAAGATGAAAAGGAACAGTAAGACCAGCTTCAACATTACAAAACTCAACCTGAAAAAAAAAAAAGCTTCTGAGTGGTGAATTTATTACTTTTTCCACATTTTCTTTATTCAGTACTTATTTACATGGCCTTTTTGTCTTTGTATGCATGCATATGATGCAGCCATAATCCTTGTTAACATTTTCTTCCCCTTCTTTTATTGCTTACTAAGGGCTGCTCATAAGAATACCTATTTTTTTAAATCCTGCCAAGAAATTAACAATTTCAATAACCAAGCTGTCATTTTATATAGATATGCGGCAGGGCTAGCCACATGGTGGTATGAACCTTGGCTTTAGATAATTTTCATTGTTGAAGTGACATCCTGGCCTCATGTGCAAAAAATGGGAAAAAGGGGTGTGGATGGATGGATCAGTTTATAAATATGTATTTATGTGCACTGTATCCAAATGTGTATTTTTTAGATGAAGCCTCAAAACTCACTGAATAAGAGTGATCACTACCCTGTAGTTAGGAATGACCTTTATAACATATGCAGATTGGTACTTATTGTGTTGTGGGCTTCACTGGCATGCAATAGTACTGGTTATTAGTGCTAAGGTCAAACAATCTGGAGCTCAAAAACTCACACATGGTATTGGTACAGATTAATTGATCATTCATAGCCAGGCACTTGACAAACTATGTTGTTCTGTCAGGGATCTATGTGGTGCTGGCACATAATGACCAATTACTGGTATCCGATGGCACCCCAAGGCCATTTGTAGTGTTAAAGTCTTACAGCTTACTAAAAACACTAATATTTGATGACCTATGTGTAAAGATTTTCTTGATAACTTATCGTATCACTTATGTTCAAAAGCCCCTGGGAAACATTGGAGTGAGATATCCCATAGATACTGGCCTTTACCCATGCAAATGCTTGCATTATACAGCTTGTGGGCAGTGTCTTTTCCCAATGGACTATAAATAATGTTAGCTCCCACAGGTTTGTTGATGCTATCATGCCATTCATGCACCTAGGATGATGATACCAGACAGCTTATATGTGCTGCTGCTGGTCAGTGCACCTCACTTTACTAAAACATGTATTAGCTCATAAACAATGCTGGAATGTAATGATTCTTGGGTAATGATGGCATATGATGGTTGTCAGTACCATACTTATTTTTATTTACTTTACATTTGTTAACTGGGAAATTCCAACTGGGCTAGGTCCATTTGCAGTGGAGGCCCGTGGAGAAAAGCTCTGAAACATCATTACAAAAAAAAAAAAAACAAGAGAAGCAAATTTATACAGTGTTATACAAAGGTCATTTAAATAATACAACATGGAGTTAGACATTTTGCCAGACAAACACTGAAAATATATAAAATAAATTGGAAAAAGACATTTTCCAGGAGAAACAGTCAGGAATTCCATTTAATGTGCAGGTGTATAATGATTGGGACAAAAAGAGGAGCAATCGCCCGCTATGAGAAGTAACAACTAATAGCCAGAGTTATTGACTGGGTTTGATACTGTAGAGGGCTAAAGTGAGTAGCTTGGAAGTTGGAAAAAGAAGGGGGAAGATGGGAGAGTAAAGGTTAAGTGAAACAAGGACCTTTGTATACTGCTGGATCTCAAAACAGCAGTAACACCAGGTGACCATGTATATTAGGAGTGACCAGTGACTCCCCATCCCAAACTGGTAATAGTCAAACAGGATAATTCATGTCTATCAAACTTTGCCAGCCACTGGCATCTTATATTTGGTTGTGAATTTAGAAAATAGGTTTGTATGACTGTGCAACAGTTTTTCATATGAGTAAAAAACTACTCTGTACACAGTTGCAGGTGTACTTGTCCAAACCCTGGTGTTTATTTGCTCTTCAGGATTACAGCTTAGGTTGAACATACTGCACTTGAGCAGGGGAAGAAAGAGCATCATGGGAGTGGTAGATTCAACAGTATAACAGCAAATGCTTTAATTTCTGTGCAATGTATATATATATATATATATATATATATATATATATATATATATATATATATATACACACACATATGGATTCACTTTAGAAGCACGAAATACTGAAATATCGAATTTCGAACCCATATCGTGGAAACCTGAAAAGTTCGAAAACTGAGAAGCGCGAAATTCAAAATCTCGCATATCAGGGATTTTGAATTAGCACTTCTGGTGTTTTGCTGTGGTTATGGACTCAGTTAAGTGTTTATGTGTTAAGGGTTTTGGGTAGGGGCTGTGGTGTGTGTTGGCCTGTTTTGTTACTGTAATGTGTGTGTGTGAGGAGAATGTAGCTTGTGTGTGGTGTTTTGTGTTTTTTTGTATGCAGTACAACCTCGGAGTTAGAATATTTAAGAAGAGGGGGGTGTGGGGACTTGTGTTTGTGTGTGGGGAGGAAGGTGTGTGTTTGTGTACACCAGAAGCAGTAATTCAAAATGCGAGATTTTGAATTTCACGCTTCTGAGTTTTCGTTCTTTTCAGGTTTCCACTTTATAGCCTCGACATACTGAATTTCGATATTTCAGTATTTTGAGGATATAAAGTGAATCCATATATAGATAGATATAGATAGATAGATATATAAAGATATACAGGGCAGGCACCATGTTTAGGGATGCAGTAACTAGGACAAAGCAATTAGTCAACAGATGGGAAAATAAATGTATAGCACACAAAGATGTGGGAAGACAGTGACTCAGTATGTCTTTTTAACAAGCTGAACAAATATGAATTTGTGACTATACTGGAAAGCATATGGTGGTAGGGGCAAACAACCTGAATGTTATTCCCTGCTTACAAAAGATAGAACAACAAAAAGGGCTGGAAGACTTGCAGTGCAGAGCAAATAATGGAACCTCATCTGTCATTTATAAGGACACAATAATCTATGGAAGCACCTCAGATGATATAAATAAAAACAGTCCAGATGAACCCATATGGCATGCTAAGTCTATTAAAGACACAATGTAAATGGCATAATAAAAATAACAGAACAAGGGATGCACTTGTCGAATAAGAAGACAGAACCAGTGCAAGACCTAAGAGAGCTAATCCAGCATGATGTAATAGACAGAATGACAAGATCATATGACCACATGTATGTAGAGGTCAGTGGAAGAAATCATTTAATGTATCAGGTCTACATAAGTATTTGAAGATGGTGCTATGTAGCCATCCCTCTTCCTCCTCATCCTTTTCTAACTCCATCGCCTTAATCCCTTCCATAGACCTACACTCGACCCCCCTTCTCTGACAAGCCATCTCAGGTCCCCATCATCCTTACCATAAAGTCATTGTTCCTAATATTAGTCTTAAAACATTTCCCCTGCACTGCACCCATAAGCTCACCTTCTCTCTTCTCTTCCATCATACATATGCTATCTCCCATTTTCCTCCATTTAAACCAGTGAGTACATTCTCAATGCTCCAAGTATTTTTTCCATAATTATATCTCTATTACCCTTACCATCTCAGGGACCCTTTGTTGGGCATGTCCACACTTTGATGCCTGACTAGATTGTATAATTGGCAGATTCCCTTTGCAGATCAGCAGTCCACAGTTCCTGGCACAAAGGCCCCATTATGCTGTCTCCATACAGTGCACATCATTCTTCATCCTGGGACTGAGCTGGTCATGCTAAGCTTATATTTTCTTCTGAAGCACCATTTATCCTTTATGGCATTACATCTTATTTATTTATTTATTTCCAGTTTGATTACCGGGGAAGTCCACTGGGCCCAGAGAGCCCGTTTTCAGTGGAAGCCCGGGGAGAAAAGTTCCATTGAAAAAGATTACAGTAAAGATAGCAGTCCAATAAAAATAAAAGTACAAGTACAAATACATATCAAATAATACAAAGTGTGAGCAATATTGCCCATAGTGGAAAAATATCATGCAGATACATTTTAACAAATTCACACAGTTAAAGTCAAAAGTCAAAAGCTATTTACAATACTGTATGGGAATTAGCTACAGAAAGTTATAGCCAGCTATAAGCTGCTTAGGAACTCAGGAGGATACCCTCCCAGGGGCTTTTGTTAAAGTGTTCTAGGTAGGGAGAATGCAGGTACATTTCCATTTGGAGGAGAGGTAGGTGTAAAGGTGAGTTTTGAAGTTGTTTGTGTTTGACATTGTCCTTAGTGTGGAAGGGAGAGAGTTCCATTTCTTACCTAAGGAGAAGGAGAGGAGAAGCTGTCCAGCAGGATGTTTAGGTTTTTGGATAGTAATTAAGTTTTGGTGTTCAGATCTGAGAGTTCTATTTGGGGTGTATGGGGGAAGGATGTTAGAGTGGAGCATTTGTTTGGATTACATATTCGTCTATGTGCTGTAGTGAGCTGGAGGAAATCCAGGTAATTTGTGAATTCTAACCAGTTGAGGAATTGGATGGTAATACAGTGATGAGTGGAATGTTTGGCTTTGGTGGCAAATTTAGAAATTTTGTTATAACAGCTTTCAAGTTTGGAAGTGATGGAAGAGGATAGGTTAGTTAGTAGTGGGGCACCATACAGAAGGGAGGGAAGGAGGTAAGAGGAGGCCAGAGTATGCCTGATAGAAGTGGAGAAGAAGTGGTTGTTCCTGTATAGCATACCTAGTTTTTGGTGGGTTTTCTTTATATTTTGCTGAATATGGATGTTGAACTAGATTTGTTCATCTATAGTTACACTGAGTAGTTTGTCAAAGGGAACAACTTCGACTGGACAGTTGCTTTGGCTAAGGACTTTGAAGGAATTTTTATCAAAAGAGAAATATTTTGAGGGTGTGAATAGTAGTAATTTAGATTTGTTAGCATTGAGAGAAAGGTGATTTTGGCGCATCCATATCACAGTAGTTGAGAAGGCAGTCTGAGTTTTAGATAGGAGTTCATGGAAGTTAGAGGCGGGCAGACAAGTGTAGAGTCATCTGCATATTGGATGACTTTGGCATTAGCAATAGCAGAGTGAAAGTTATTGGTAAAGATATTAAACAGCATTGGTCCGAGGATGGTACTCCAGTAGGGGTGGGTAAGAAAGGTGAGGTGCCTTTTTTTCCATTTCACAGCCCGAGATCTATCTGACAGATAGCTTGAGAACCAGGAAAGAGTGTTTTGGGAGAGATTTAGGTTTCAGAGGTGACTTAGAAGGTGCTGATGGGAAACAATATTGAACGCTTTAGAGAGATCTAGGAGTACTGTGGATACTAAGTTCCCAGAATCACAGGCTTGATTGACAGTTTCTAGTAATGAGAGTAGAGCTGTTATGGTGCTATGTCCTGGATTAAAATCATGTTGGGTAGGGGTAAGAAGTTGTTTTTTAGTCAGAAAAGACATAAGTTGGAGGTGGATGCATTTTTCTAGGATTTTGGAGATTGGAGAGAGAAGAGCTATAGGGTGGAAGTTTGAAATGTTAGTGTTTTTGCCTCCCTTGTGGACAGGAAGAATAAAGGCAGAATGCCAGAGTTTAGGGACATAGGATTCCTTTATGGATCTGTTAATTAGGATACTAATTGGGAGAGCTGTACCATCGGCAGCAGACTTGAGAAAGGAAGACAAGATGTTGTCAGGTGCATTGGAGCAGGATTTAAGTTTGGATAGAAGTTTTTTTATGTAGTTAGTGGTGACAGGTTTAAGCTCAAACATGGAGGGGGGGGGGGACTGGAAATAAATAAATAAAATAAAATAAAATCTTTTGTGTAGCCAACCTTTTCACCTTTGGCTTCTGCGTACTGATCATATAGGTTCATAGGAGGTTACATGGCTATTGGCCCTAGGGCCTTTATAAGCCTAGCCATGTTATACCTTTATTCCCTTATTGACCAAGTTGTATTGCCTATATTTGCAGTGCAAGTTTGTGATCAGCACTGACTGCCCTTATCCAAGAGGGACATAGGTGACACCCCGGGGTAAATTTACAGTCTCCCATCCAATTATCTAAGGTACGCTTAAATAGGGTCATTGAGAAGCTCTGTTTTACTTGAATTAGTAGTTTGTTCCAGAGGACTGGCAATCTCTGGGAAACATATCTGTCTCTCCAGCATATCCTGTTAATGTCGCAGACAAGGTTAAGATCCCTACAGTGAGTGAATCTTGTCCCATTTGACTTTTGGATGCACAGCATTTCCATTAGGACAGGGTATGAGACTGCTCTGTAGGCCACGCACAAGTCACTTCTCAGCAGCCTATAAGATACAGAGTACAGTGACAGAGCCTTCAGTCTGTACATGTAAGTCATGTGTTGAAGGCCCTGAATTATCTTGGTGAGAATCCTCTGAGGTCTCTCCAGCTGCTGCAGGTGTCTGGTGAGGTACATACAGAAGGGAGCATTGTACTCTAGTAGTGGTCTGATGAGGGATGAGTACAGGGGAGTTATAACATCCTTAGCTCTGGATGCGATGCCCTTACCCTTACTTATGAGATGTGCAATGTAGAAGACCTTCCTTAACCACTGTGGACACATGATGATCAAAGTTAAGGTTCTATCAACCTGCGTTTTCAAATGTCTCACCACAAGGTTTGAGCTAAGGGGGGCTACTGTTAATATTGTAATTTGCAGGGACTTCCTCTTTGCTGAAAGGGATGATAATGCATTTTTATGCATTTAATTTAAGTCTGTGACTTTGGCACCAATCATTTGTCTGTGTAAACCCTTTTTGTAGTATGTCAGCATCATTGGAGGACTCATTGATCACACCCAGTTTGCAGTCGTCAGCGAACTTGGTAAGCCATAGGCCACCTGTTTTTGCCTGGACTTCTTAGAAATAGATTCCAAACAGTAGAGGGCCCAGCACAGATTCTTGTAGTACACCACTGGTAACTGGTCGAGGTAGAGGTGAAATCCCCAACTGTGACTGTATGCGTTCTGTCTGTGAGCCAGTTGGCTACCCATCTAGTGACATATGGGTTAATTCCCAACTGGGTGAATTTCTCAGTAATGCCTGAGTGGAGGATTGTGTCAAAAGCCTTGATTAAGTCAAGATAGGCTGTGTGTATTGTTTTGCCTTCATCCAGGGCTTTGGTGACATTCTTGAAGAAGTCCACCAGGTTTAATAAGCATGATCTACCCTTATTGTACTCAAATTACAACCTACAACTTGGAGAGTAAAGAAATTATGGATATTCTGTTTAAAAACTAGGTTATTTTGTCTTCATGTAGTGAGGTTAGCCAATGTGTTGAGGAGAGACCTATGGATGTCTATAGGAAGGGCCAATCCCTTAAGAACATATTTGAAAGTAGGGACCATACACAGGTTAGGGGACATATGAAAAAATGTGGCATATGTAGGTATTGAGAACATATAATTGAAGGGTCTACCTTTAATATAAATGGCATGAAGGAGAATTTAAAGAAAAAGTGTAATTGTCAAACTGAAAAGGTTGTATACTATGATTTTTGTTGTAAATGCCCCTGTTTTTCCATTGGGAAGACAGAGAGGAAACTAAAAAGCTGTGTTTATGAACACCTTAGGGATATTAGACTGAGAAAGGATTCAAATTCCCTAGCGAAGTACTGTAATGAGTTAGTTGGCCACACTTTTAAATTCGCAGTGATTGAGCCCCTTTACATTAACCCCAGGGGTGGACCATTTCTTTGCATTTGGAAAGAAACAAAGCATTATGGCAACTTAGAACCAATGCAAAACAATGGCCAGGCTTGAATGAGGGCCTTTTCAATTACTTGTTTTTTAAAATTAAAAGCACTTGAGAGATGATGGGATGCTGTTTCTTTATATTTAGGTTTTGTACAAATAGGAATTTTCATACATTACTTTCTTTGGGTATACTTCGATTCCAATAGGAACAGGAATTTAAAAGTTATATAGTATAAATTGTATGCGTTTTAGATGGTTATATTTTATAATAGGAAATACATGTTTAGGCTTTTAGGCACATTTATGCATATGTATATTTATATATGTATATTTATATATTTATATATGTATTTTCTGTATATATCTATATTTTTATATTTGGATATATATATCCATACATTTATTTTTTATAATTTTCTATACAATGGGTTTTAAAATATATTTATGTATATATATTTATTAATATACACAGTAGTAGACTGTTGGTTGTCCCTTATGGGTGATTTTATGTCATATATTATGTATGATTATATTTAAACCACTTGTATTTTATTTAACTGGTAAATAGGGTTTAATAATTCTTATTAGAAAAGGAGACTTTTATATATATAATTGGTGCTCATACATCATTTTATATGACACACAGTGTGTCTGGATATATAGCTATTGGGTGTTGATTCTGAAGTTATATGCTCATGTTTTATTTATGAGTGTAGTGTGCTGATTGGTCCAGGCTGTGGGTGTGGGCTATTTAAAATGGACTGTTGTATTAACTACTCTTTATCTTGATAAAGTCTCTGAATTCAGAGACGAAAGTGCTTGATTTATATTAACAATTTTATTCTTTTTTGTCATTAAAGAGTTTACTGCTTTTCATTTAGAAGTCCGGTTATCATTTAGTTTGGTGCACTATCTTCCTGGTCAGCCGAATTTGTTTTTTATGAGTGGGGGATTGTGTCAAAAGCCTTGATTAAGTCAATATAGGCTGTATGTATTGTTTTGCCTTCATCCAGGGCTTTGGTGATATTCTTGAAGAAGTCCACTAGGGTTAATAAGCATGATCTACCCTTAATGTAGCCAAATTGGGTTGAAGCAATAGTTTGAAGGTCACCTATGTCTTTGTTGATAAGGTCCATGATGATTCTTTCCAAGGCCTTGCAGATATGGCTAGTTAGGCTTACTGGTCTATAGTTCCCAGGGTAGGTTTATGGACCCCCTTTGTTTAAGAAAATTACTGTTGCTGCTTTCCACTCTGCTGGGACAAAGCACTTAGACTGTGGTTGAAGAGAGTGTTAAGTGATTCTGCAAGGTCCTTTTTTAGACCATTTAGTAGGCAGCCTGGGATGTTATTTGGCCCCATAGAGGCTGTGTTTTTCACCATGGAGAGAGAGTGTGGTTATAACCTGTTCTTTGGAGATACTAGGTAGATGACTGGTGACAGGTATATTTTGGGATATGTCTGGTGGGGACAGGGGGCTTAAGTTTGCACCAAATGTGTCTGCTAGCAGGTTGGCGATGTCCTCTGGTTCAGTAGAAGTGGCTAAAGAATGCTAGGCTAGGGATGCTAGTTTAGCTTTGTAATTGTTGTACTAAAGAATCTAACAGATGACCCATTAGATACGCTTCAGTTCATTTAGAATAGTACCTCAATGTTTTCTCTTCAACCAGTGCCAACTAAAATAACACATAAAGTGCTATCACACCTGAGACCTACAATATTAGCAGCTGACCAGCATCATGCTGAATACTTAAAATCTGCCACAGATGCCATAGCTTACCCCATATTAATAGTAATTAACAGGTCCATATTTAAATCATATCTACTCAAGCTATGCAAAAAGCATATATTATTAACTACATAAAAGAGGAAAATCATTTAAAATATCCAGCTATCAACAAATAGCCATACTCTCTCCCTTGCCAAAAATAATTCAAAGTATTATACAATTCCAGCTGCTTAAGTGTCTCCTAGAAAACAACTTACCTTTACCCATCTAGGATGACTTTTTCACTTCACATAGCACTACTATAGCTCTTCATTATTTCCACATCACAATAAATCAACTTAGGGACAAAAATAAACTAATTATTTCCATATCCTTGGATCTGCCAAAAGTATTTGACATAGTCTCCCATACCAAACTACTACAAAACATTTTTCTCTCTCAGTCCGTCCATCTTTACCCTAATATGGCTTAAAACTACATTTTAGATAGAATACAATATGTCATATGTTTTTCTGAACCAATCTAGCCTTCTGATGAACCAAAACAAAACAAAATTTCTACTTTTGATCCCAAAACAATGCTCTAATCACAAAAATGTCTTTGCTGTATTATCCTCGCAAAACCCTATTCTTGAGGTTGACACACATACTACTTGGGGATCATCATAGGTGATAATCTAAAACTTAACCTACATATCCAAAATAATATCAGAAAGACCCATATAAACTAGGCCTTCTGTTCTCCCTACCTCACCTTGCAATCTAGAATGACCGCTGACCTCTCATATATATTGCCAGCCCACTCCTATGCGTCTTTTCTACTCACAGATGTCAATTCCTCCCTTTTAATATCACCAGAAGAATGTCAGAATAAAATAGTAAAATTTGCTACCCACCTTCAAAATAAAACCCATCATTGACTAGCACTCAACCAACTAAACTGAATGGAATTCCCCACCTATTAAATATTCAGTCAGCTGAAGTGAGTAATGCTATGGTACTCTCCATCTAGATCTCGGGTCTAAGGACATATATCTTGCCCAAGTCCGTAGACCAAATAATAAACATGGTGAAGCAATGTATTCCTCATATGTTTCCAAATGTTGGAATACCCTCCCACAAGACCAGAGACAAATCATAAAAGTAAAATACTTCACGGCAAACCTTAGGATCCCCCTCTTAGATTCCAGACTAAGCTCCTACCACTCCTCTTCTGGCCAAGCATTTCTACAACTCTGTCCATCTGTCCTGTGTCTGCATTGTCGTTTTGGTCTTCCTGAGTGAACTAAGCTTCTGGGCTTTCATCAGGAGATCCAAAAGCTTAGCCAATCCTAGAGATTCCTACTCAATAATCTGCTATTTGCACATATTTTTTGTGACTATCTATTAACTTAATGTAAGTTCTTAATATTATCACTGCTACTTAGCAAAACCTAAAACTTAACTATCTGGAAAATAATGATATCTAGGATATATTTCATTTGTTTTTTTTTTCCTTTATATACTAATTGGTTTATGTGTATATGATATTTAACATTTAAAGTACTACATTGTATTTTATTGTATGACATCCTGTAAGATATAACTGTGCATTGTTTCTCCCTGGGCCTCCACTGAAAAAGGGGCCTTTCATGGGCAAGTCAGACATTCCTGGTAAACAAATGTTAATATATAATATTAAATGCATAAATTAATAAATGTATAGATTAACAAATAGATTGCCTACTAAGGGTTCTATCTTAAAGTTCAGGTGGGGTAAGTGCATTCCTTGGAACTTCAAATATGTATTTGCAAATAAATGGAATATGCATATTCAGCATAGCTTGACCTCAGAGAATGTTCCCTTTTCAAAGGTAAAGCAATCTTGGAGTTAGTATATGTACGTACCCATGGTATGAGGGGACTGTTGATAGGCAAAATGTCTTTAAACATGCAACTAGTTTTGAAATTCCTTTATTTTTTGGTACACCAACCTTTAATTTTTGAAGTGCTGGGACTGGCAATATCAATTCTCACACTTCCAATATGGAACCTCAGAACTAACGGGCTTTCACACAGGTTTTAATAGCTTTAATTTAAGGTCAAGGTATCAGTAACTGCAGGGTGCGCTTTTTGAATGCAGAACTCTACTCCATCACACCAAGAATGTACCTGCGTTTTGTGCAGTAAACAACATTGGCAGAACTGATCAAAGTTCAAACTTTTATTTATTTATTTTACCTTATTCTGTCAGTAACTTTAAGGTACATTTTTTCAGCTGTAATACTGTGCTACATCATACCTAAAAGGTCCCCTTCCTCTGTGCAGTGAAAAATAGTGGGGGACCTGAATGAGGTTCAAACATTTTTTCACTTACTGTCAGTGTTATCAGTAACTACAAGACATGTCTTATTTGGTTGTGAAACTCCTCTCCATCACTCCAAGGAGGTGTCCTCCACTCTGTGCAGGCATGAATAGAGAAAGCACTGAACATGTAACAACATATAACAGCTTGGACAAGCTCTTCTCCCCATGCAGGCAAGAGACTGTCAATTGTGCAGTTAAGGCTCATAATGTCTGTTTCCATAAGCCACCTCTTTGTGTTGTGCAGCTTTGCCTTTCCTACTCAAACATACCTTTCTTGTACATTTTTTCTTGCTGTTTTGTTTTCCACTCTATACTCTGATCAATCATCTTCCTCCCTTCCAAGCTGTGCAGGCCCTTGGCTCTTGTAGTAAGCATGTACTAGGCAACAATCTTACTTTTGCATTCTTGTATATAGAGGTTAGCTCAATCAACAAGTCGGCCTTACAGCAATGAGAAAAATTACCAAAGGTGTACCAAACATTAAAATTATGGAGGATATGCAAAACTGTGCGATTCAAGCTCATAGCATCTGCTTCCATGAAGCACCTGTTTTTTTGCAGTGAAATTTCTCTCCATCACACCATGGAGGTACAAACCCTCTGTGCAGTTAGGAATAGGGACAAACAGTAGGATTACCTGGACTTTTATGGGTACTATGCAGTTAACAGAACTTAAAAGTTGAGAAGTTTGCTCAAGTTCTCCTTCAGTAAGTAAATACATACTTTTAATACTCAATTAACATAAGCTCCAGAGAAACCTTGTGGAATACCACAGCATCATATCTGCACCTCTGTAAGGTTATGCATTTGAGGTAGATACTGTACATATATCTGCTTCATGGTATAGGGTGAGGGGTACTAACTGAAAGAAGGGAAACCAGGTAAAATACATCTCCATCTGAACTACTAGTTAAATGTGATGGCCTCCAAGATGTACTTTTCACCTGGTAGGAGTAAAATTATTTCTAATAGGTTCATAGGTGTTTACTAGGCTAACAACCATGAGGGCCTTTTTAAGCCTAGCCATGCATCCCAAATCTCTTACAAGTTCTGGTAGTCTTGATAAGTGTAAGCAGGGGCTTGGGAAGTGAAACATGTACAGGCAGGGGCCTGGGAGATGAACCATTTACAAGGTGCCTGTGTCTATTAGAGACATAGGTGCCAAACCAGGGATGGATTGCCTGTTCCCCATCCAACTTTCCAAGTTACACTTGAATTGGATTATGGAGGAACTCTGTTTCACTTGGATGGGGAGCCTGTTGCAGAGAAGGGGTAGTCTCCGGGATACATACCTGTCTCTCCAGCAGGTCCTATTTATATCACAACCTTTGGAATGGCTAATTCTGGTGCTGTTTGTTTTATAGTTATGCAAGAGGTCCATCAGAATGGGGTCTGACAGTGCCTTGCATGCCAGGCATAGATCTCCCCTCAACAGTCTGTAGGAGTCAGAAAACAAGGATAGGGCCTTGAAGTGGTCTGCACAGGACATGTTACTTATGCCCTGCATTCTTTTACTGAGGAATCTCTGTGGATGTTCCAATTGCTGGATATGCTTGGTCAGGTACATACCAAATAGGGCACTGTACTCAATGTTAGGACTAATGATTGCTGAATACAGTGGAACAATGACTTTCTTGGCCCTAGATGCCATACCTTTGTTTATAAGTTGCACAGCATAGAATGATTTCCTCACTATTGTAAACACATGATGGTCAAAGGCTAAATTATTGTCTATGTCTGTCCCAAGTCCCTGACTACTGGGTCAACTCTTATGGGTGTGCTGTTAATATGATAATTCCCAGGGGTGGATGACTCCCCAAAGGATAGTATTATACATTTCTTGTCATTTAGTTTTAGTCCATGGCTCTGGCACCAGTTGTTTGTCTGTGTCAAGCCTTCCTGGAGAACATTTTTGTCAGTGGGTGATTCAATGAGAACTTCTAATTTTCAGTCATCTGCAAATTTAGTCAACCAGAGGACAGTGAAATTGGCCTTAACTTAACAGAAGTAAATACCAGAAAGGACCGGTCCCAGGGCCGATCCCTAATGGACTCTGCTTGTGACTGGCTTCCTTGTAGAGGTGGACTCCCCAGTTCTAACTTCCTGAGTTCTGTCTGTGAGCCAGCTAGCTAGCCACTGGGTGATGTAAGGATTTGTACCTAATCTCTTAAGTTTGTCAAAAATGCCTGAGTGAGAGATTGTGTCAAATACCTTGGCCAGGTCAAGGTAGGCAGTGTGAACCATTTTGCCCTCATCCATTGCTTTGGGGACCTTCTCAATGAAGTCCACTAGGTTGAGAAGCATGGCCTGCCCTTGATGAAACCAAACTGGGTTTGGTCCAGTGTCTGGAGGTTTCCTATATCATTACTGATCAGTTCCATGATAATTATTTCCATGACTTTGCATATGAGACTAGTGAGACTTAATGGGTCTTTAGTTTCCAGGGTCTGTAGATGGCCCACCTTTGTACAGAGGGATGACTGTTGCTGTTCTCCATTCATGAGGCATGAAGCCTGCTTGGAGGCTACAGTTAAATAACAATTCCAGAGGCCCTACTAGGTCATGTTTCATGCTATTTAGAAGGCATCTTGGGATCATACCTCTCAACCTCTTAGTGCTAGAAATCTGGACAAAGCCTGTCATAATTGGGGGACTAAAGCCCAAAAAAGGGACAGATTTTAAATATTACTCTTATAAACATAGAAAGATGTTAGAATAACAGGGTTTATATTAGCATGCATTTTCTGAAAGATTTGAAGTCTGAAACTCAAATGTAAGTCATTATTTAGTGACTTCAGTGCTCAGAGCATCCCAGTAATTAGACAGAAAACCACAAATTTTATGAGGAACAGACCAAAAATATGAGGAATAAATCTGGACATTCTGCGAAAATCTGGACAGTTGAGAGGTATGCCTGGGATATTGTCTGGGTCCATTGATGCTGTGCTCTTGGTCTTAGAGAAAGCAACGATGGTCTGTTCCTTTGTGAAAGCAGGGGGAATTATATTTGATAGTCCTTCCTGAGGGAAAGTTGATGGGGAGAGAGGGGTAAAGTTGGAACTGAATTTATCAGCCAGGAGGTTTTCTATATCTTCTGGCTCAGTATAGGTGACTCCATTTACAATGGGTTCTGCACACAATTGTGTATTACCTTGGAGGTTGCGAACATAGCTAGAGAATGCCTTGTGGTTGTCCTTTGCCTAGGAAGGCAAATTTACTTAAAATTTGGCTTTGGTAGACTTTATTTGTGCTCTGAGTTGTTTGTTTAGTTTGATGAGAATGCTTTTATCCTGCTGGGTGCTGCACCTCCTAAAGTTTGCCATGATTTTCTTCCTTGTATTATAAAGACAACTGATGTTGTGATTCCACCAGGATGCCTTATTTTTTGAGTTAGTTCTGTACTTCTTCCTGGTGGGTACAGCTGCCTCTATGCATCCATTAAAATGCTTGTATATGGTTTCTCTGGACAGTTCTGTGTTGGCAGCAGTGTTCTCAGTGTTTATGGGAGCCTGAAATTTTGCCAGGTTATCACCTGATAGTAGGAGGTTAGCTTTAGAGTAGTTCCTGAATATTCCAGGGTTATCTGGAGTTCCAGGTTTTGTTTTTACTTCAAATGAGATCATTTTCTGGTCTGACCTTACCAGAGAAGACATTACACTAGGGGGTATGCAGCACTCTCCCATAATAGTGAAGTCCAAATCCAGTATGGTTGCATCCCTGGTTGGTATATTGACAATCTGGTCCAGGGAGTTTGTTTACAAAATCCAGGAATCTTTGTGTATGTACATTTGATGTTGTATATAGTTCCCATTTAATAGTGGGGTAATTAATGTCACCCATAAATATTGTAAATCCTGTTAGAATGTAGAATACAAATCCAAGAATACGTAAAATTAACGCTTTTATTTATAATAAAAACAGCGTTTTCGCCGTGGTAACACCA
Source organism: Protopterus annectens (assembly GCF_019279795.1). Lineage (NCBI taxonomy): Eukaryota > Metazoa > Chordata > Ceratodontiformes > Protopteridae > Protopterus > Protopterus annectens. The sequence continues at coordinate 367,682,521 of NC_056747.1, read as the reverse complement.
CAGCTTCTTCAGCATGAAACACCTTTTTAAAAAAAACGCCAGTTATATATAGATGCATTACATGACGTAAATGATTCCAACATTTAAAGAACCAGTACATAGAACACGTCCTGTGAATATATCTACAAATTCAGTCGTGTTATTAGTTTAATAGCATATTATTAAAATATTTGCTTATAAATTGTGTCGGTGTATGCATATAATAACTAACCGGACGTTAGTATCACCAAGACTACTTAAGCAAACTGTGCAATTGCAACAAAGTAATCCTTTAATGTCAAACATAGTAAACCCCTATAAGAATCCAGAAATAAATACGCTAAACTAGTGTATACTATATATTATTAGAAAACCTCCCTAGTTTAACATAATTTATGGTAGGTGTCATTACATAGAATATAAAAAATTCAAAATTAAAAATAGTAGTATAAATGAAATATGCTATAATCCACATAATAAAGTCATCCAAGAACATTACTGTTTTAACCAGTAATACATTATATAGATAAGTACCTAGTATGTTTTTTCTTTCTCAGGTAGTTTTTCATTTTTAATATGCAACTGATGTTACAACTTTCATTAATACCTGGAAAGCAGAAAGAGTTCAAACCTATCTGCCATTCCAGTTCACGTACCTTTAATAAGATATTAATGGGTCCCCCCCTCAAAGTGTGTGGTACTGTGTCTATAGCTGTAAAGTTAAAACTGTGTCCTTCATGTTTCTCACAATGTTTAGCTAGGGCATTTTCGCATTTTTTGTTCTTATTGCGTATACATGCTCATATACCCTATCACGAAGTCTACGATCAGTTTTACCTACATAATATGCTTCACAGCAATTACATCTTGCTAAATATACTATAGACTTAGAAGTACAATTAAGGTTGTAGTTAATGTAGTATCTGTTCCCACCTACTTGGAAAGTACTACAGTTATTAATATAGTGACAGTATTTGCAGAAACCACACTGTTTGCAACCCTTCATTTTAGTGTTGTTGTTAAAATTGTTATTACTTTCGAGGATGGACTTGAGGTTTCTCTCTCTCTTGTATACAAATTTAGGTCTATCACCCAGTTTTTCCATTAATTCCTCATTATTTAATATGTACTGCCAATTCTTCATTAAGATTAGTTGTATGTCCAAAGAATCACTATTAAATGTGGTTATAAAACTAATTTTAAAATTATCCACATTCTCGAGAGCATTATTACTACTTGTATTCTCTAGTGCTTTATTGTTTATGTCCATATCAGTGGTTGATGTGATAACTTCAGTTACTGTAATTCTCTTTTTAAGAAGTGGAAAATAAAACCCATTCAATCTTTTGTTATCTACTTCATAAAGAAGTTCTAGAAATAAATCTAAGGGATAATCTCTACTTGTGAACATGTTTTCAAGTTTTTTACATTCATCATAAAAAGCCATTTCTCTATTACACATTCTGGCTGCCCTTATGAGCTGTCCTTTAATGATAGCTCTTTTCTGTTTATATGGATGTGAGCTTTTAAAGTGTAATAGAGAATTACAGTATGTTGGTTTTCTATGTATTGTAGAAATGTATTCAGAATTAATATTGTCCTTGGATAACTTTATATGTAAGTAGTCTATTTCAATAGTAGAAAAAGTGGAGGTGAATTTCAGAAAAGGGGTAGAATTATTGCAGTGTTCAACTAAGTTCGTAGCTTCATCGGCATCTCCATCAAACAAAATGAAGATGTCATCCAGGTACCTAGTATATAATTTTATTTTCTCCTTGTTGGTATTATCAAATAGATGTATTTTTTCCCAGTACGCCATGAACAAATTGGCGACTGTGGCCCCGCAGGGTGACCCCATTGCTATGCCTTGTGTTTGTAAATATACTTTATCATTAAAAATAAAATAATTCGATGTCAATATTATATCTAACAATTCAGACATTATATCTATCTCATTTTTTACTGCTCCCAAGTCCTCAAGCATAAGGGAAACCCATTCCACTGCTTCTAGGTGTGGTATCGATGTATAAAGATCGACAACATCGATCGTAAGGAAATTATGGGAATTCTCAAACACCATATTACTCATACTACTAAGAAAGGACCATGAGTCCTTACATATATGAGGTATCAATCTCAGATATTTAGCTAGAATCCTTACTACCAATTCTGCACAAGGATACGTAATTGAAAGACGACCATCGATTATTGCACATAGAGGCGGGTTGTATAGATCTTTATGTATTTTTGGCACACCAAAAATCACAGGATTTTTAGACATATTGATATCGATATAGTTAAATGTATCTATATCAATTTTGCCTTCTATGAACATGTCTCTAAAATAGCCTCTTGTTCTTGTTTTTGACATGTTTAGTTCATTGACCGATGATTGAGTGTACGCTGGACCAGATAGTAAATGTTCCATCTTCTCAATATAAAAATGGTTGTCAAAAATGACCAAACCACCACCTTTGTCTGGTTTAATGACCCTAGTTGCTGAAGCACACAGTTGCTTAAGACATTCTTTTTGTTCAATAGTTGTATTATAATTAATTTGTCTTTTTATTGACCCAGTTTTTTGGCCTAAACTCCTTATGTCAATCTCACATGATCTTTCAAAAGAAGCTAGTGCTGAGTGTATAGGGGGATTGAACGTACTAGCTAATTTAAGCTTATGGTCTTGTATAGTGCTAGTGTTACTAAAAAGAGTGTTCAAATTAAGTTTCCTTACAAAACATTTTAAATCAATAATGGTCCTAGGAATATTACATTTCCTTGTAGGGACAAAAGTATTACCATAAGCAAGTAGTTCAATTAAACAAGGATCCAACTGTACACTAGAAAAGTTATAAATGTTAAAGTCACCTTTCTTGTTAGTCAATATAGTCAAATTATTAGTATGAATATTGTCCATAGTCATTGTTTCAGATACAGCTGGTACAGCGTTAAGAATTACAGTGGAATTACTACAATTAGCAGAAGTCAATGATGTTATTATCTGGTTTTGTTCCATTTCTTCTGCTGAGCTTTGAAATTCTGTGGTCCTAAAAAACGACCATCATTAAAGTTATTGTTGTAATTCGACTGTCTATTGTTAACGTAATGGGGTGGCCCATTTTTATTAACTTTTTCCTGTATTCTGTTGCTAAGTCTTAAAGTTGGTGTATCCGTACCTTCATAGTTGTAGTCAGAATTATTCATATTAGAAGTAAAAGTCTGGTCCTGTCCCCCATTCGTTGAGTCTTTATAAGTAGTGTTAGTTTGACCACTTAATTTTGCATACACTGTGTTGTTAACATATGCTGTTCTGTCCCTCATTAGCTTTTTGTTCTTGGTAACCTTAGATTTTTCAATGAATAAATCTATACTTGTAAAGGTCCGAGTGTAATCGAACCTGTAACGTTCAAAGTCGAAGTCATTCCTAAGTACTGTGTCCAAGTCAGAAACTTCCTTAGTCAATTTACCAATTTGGATGTTATAGTATTTTATCAAGACTTCAAGAAGCTGTAGACCTTGTGCATTAAAAAGTAACGTCAACTCCTTATTAAAGTCAGGGTCAGAAAACAATCCTGTTGGACAAAAAGATGACCTTAACCCCTTAGGAATCAGTTTTTCAAGTTGACATTGTTTGAAGTATTGTACTTCTAATTGTAGTCTTTTTAATTTTAAAAGACTAGTATCAAAATTGTTCACATTATCAACAATGGTGTCATTACTTACTGATTTGTTCGTAGCATTTGTAGCCTGTGGTTCCTGACCTGTAACAAACATCATGTTGTCCATGTTATTAATCCATTCATACACTTTAGGGGCTCCTGGTACATCATGGTTTCGCTGGTTAGAACCCAGCGGTGGAAATAGTTGTTCTTGTGGACTACCATTAAATAGAGAAGCGCTATGCACTGTATTCGGTGAATGCATCCCATTACGTCCCTGGCCAGGTGGTATTGATCCCGTTGTTGTATCATGCCTAGATACAGCACCCAATATATCCATAGAAGTAGTTTCGGCGGTTACTGGTCTCACTGAAGTTCCGGTTGGTTTAGCTTTATTGGAATAAATGTCCCGTTTTTCCAATACATCAAGCTTTAAAGAAAAAGCGTCCATCCGTTGTGAAAGGTCTCGCAAAAGCGAGGCCAAACTGTAGTTATCATTCCCAGTCTCTGGTTGAGGAAGATCACTATGGCCTGGACTAGGAGGTATGTCCGACGACAGACTCATAGTTCCACTACACAAAAAAAAGCACAAACCGTTGAAACACACAGAAAAAGAGACGTCACCTCCCAGGCAGACAAAAAGCGAATTGCAAGTAGTAAATCCTGTTAGAATGTAGAATACAAATCCAAGAATACGTAAAATTAACGCTTTTATTTATAATAAAAACAGCGTTTTCGCCGTGGTAACACCACAGCTTCTTCAGCATGAAACACCTTTTTAAAAAAAACGCCAGTTATATATAGATGCATTACATGACGTAAATGATTCCAACATTTAAAGAATCAGTACATAGAACACGTCCTGTGAATATATCTACAAATTCAGTCGTGTTTTTAGTTTAATAGCATATTATTAAAATATTTGCTTATAAATTGTGTCGGTGTATGCACATAATAACTAACCGGACGTTAGTATCACCAAGACTACTTAAGCAAACTGTGCAATTGCAACAAAGTAATCCTTTAATGTCAAACATAGTAAACCCCTATAAGAATCCAGAAATAAATACGCTAAACTAGTGTATACTATATATTATTAGAAAACCTCCCTAGTTTAACATAATTTATGGTAGGTGTCATTACATAGAATATAAAAAATTCAAAATTAAAAATAGTAGTATAAATGAAATATGCTATAATCCACATAATAAAGTCATCCAAGAACAGTCGAATTACAACAATAACTTTAATGATGGTCATTTTTTAGGACCACGGAATTTCAAAGCTCAGCAGAAGAAATGGAACAAAACCAGATAATAACATCATTGACTTCTGCTAATTGTAGTAATTCCACTGTAATTCTTAATGCTGTACCAGCTGCATCTGAAACAATGACTATGGACAATATTCATACTAATAATTTGACTATATTGACTAACAAGAAAGGTGACTTTAACATTTATAACTGTTGTTGTGTACAGTTGGATCCTTGTTTAATCGAACTACTTGCTTATGGTAATACTTTTGTCCCTACAAGGAAATGTAATATTCCTAGGACCATTATTGATTTAAAATGTTTTGTAAGGAAACTTAATTTGAACACTCTTTTTAGTAACACTAGCACTATACAAGACCATAAGCTTAAATTAGCTAGTACGTTCAATCCCCCTTTACACTCAGCACTAGCTTCTTTTGAAAGATCATGTGAGATTGACATAAGGAGTTTAGGCCAAAAAACTGGGTCAATAAAAAGACAAATTAATTATAATACAACTATTGAACAAAAAGAATGTCTTAAGCAACTGTGTGCTTCAGCAACTAGGGTCATTAAACCAGACAAAGGTGGTGGTTTGGTCATTTTTGACAACCACTTTTATATTGAGAAGATGCAACATTTACTATCTGGTCCAGCGTACACTCAATCATCGGTCAATGAACTAAACATGTCAAAAACAAGAACAAGAGGCTATTTTAGAGACATGTTCATAGAAGGCAAAATTGATATAGATACATTTAACTATATCGATATCAATATGTCTAAAAATCCTGTGATTTTTGGTGTGCCAAAAATACATAAAGATCTATACAACCCGCCTCTACGTGCAATAATCGATGGTCGTCTTTCAATTACGTATCCTTGTGCACAATTGGTAGAAAGGATTCTAGCTAAATATCTGAGATTGATACCTCATATATGTAAGGACTCATGGTCCTTTCTTAGTAGTATGAGTAATATGGTGTTTGAGAATTCCCATAATTTCCTTACGATCGATGTTGTCGATCTTTATACATCGATACCACACCTAGAAGCAGTGGAATGGGTTTCCCTTATGCTTGAGGACTTGGGAGCAGTAAAAAATGAGATAGATATAGTGTCTGAATTGTTAGATATAATATTGACATTGAATTATTTTATTTTTAATGATAAAGTATATTTACAAACACAAGGCGTAGCAATGGGGTCACCCTGCGGGGCCACAGTCGCCAATTTGTTCATGGAGTACTGGGAAAAAATACATCTATTTGATAATACCAACAAGGAAAAAATAAAATTATATACTAGGTACCTGGATGACATCTTCATTTTGTTTGATGGAGATGCCGATGAAGCTACGAACTTAGTTGAATACTGCAATAATTCTACCCCTTTTCTGAAATTCACCTCCACTTTTTCTACTATTGAAATAGACTACTTAGATATAAAGTTATCTAAGGACAATATTAATTCTGAATACATTTCTACAATACATAGAAAACCAACATACTGTAATTCTCTATTACACTTTAAAAGCTCACATCCTTATAAACAGAAAAGAGCTATCATTAAAGGACAGCTCATAAGGGCAGCCAGAATGTGTAATAGAGACATAGCTTTTTATGATGAATGTAAAAAACTTGAAAACATGTTCACAAGTAGAGATTATCCCTTAGATTTATTTCTAGAACTTCTTTATGAAGTAGACAACAAAAGATTGAATGGGTTTTATTTTCCACTTCTTAAAAAGAGAATTACAGTAACTGAAGTTATCACATCAACCACTGATATGGACATAAACAATAAAGCACTAGAGAATACAAGTAGTAATAATGCTCTCGAGAATGTGGATAATTTTAAAATTAGTTTTATAACCACATTTAATAGTGATTCTTTGGACATACAACTAATCTTAATGAAGAATTGGCAGTACATATTAAATAATGAGGAATTAATGGAAAAACTGGGTGATAGACCTAAATTTGTATACAAGAGAGGGAGAAACCTCAAGTCCATCCTCGAAAGTAATAACAATTTTAACAACAACACTAAAATGAAGGGTTGCAAACAGTGTGGTTTCTGCAAATACTGTCACTATATTAATAACTGTAGTACATTCCAAGTAGGTGGGAACAGATACTACATTAACTACAACCTTAATTGTACTTCTAAGTCTATAGTATATTTAGCAAGATATAATTGCTGTGAAGCATATTATGTAGGTAAAACTGATCGTAGACTTCGTGATAGGGTATATGAGCATGTATACGCAATAAGAACAAAAAAATGCAAAAATGCCCTAGCTAAACATTGTGAGAAACATGAAGGACACAGTTTTAACTTTACAGCTATAGACACAGTACCACACACTTTGAGGGGGGGGCCCATTAATATCTTATTAGAGGTACGTGAACTGGAATGGCAGATAGGTTTGAACTCTTTCTGCTTTCCAGGTATTAATGAAAGTTGTAACATCAGTTGCATATTAAAAATGAAAAACTACCTGAGAAAGAAAATAACATACTAGGTACTTATCTATATAATGTATTACTGGTTAAAACAGCAATGTTCTTGGATGACTTTATTATGTGGATTATAGCATATTTCATTTATACTACTATTTTTTAATTTTGAATTTTTTATATTCTATGTAATGACACCTACCATAAATTATGTTAAACTAGGGAGGTTTTCTAATAATATATAGTATACACTAGTTTAGCGTATTTATTTCTGGATTCTTATAGGGGTTTACTATGTTTGACATTAAAGGATTACTTTGTTGCAATTGCACAGTTTGCTTAAGTAGTCTTGGTGATACTAACGTCCGGTTAGTTATTATGTGCATACACCGACACAATTTATAAGCAAATATTTTAATAATATGCTATTAAACTAATAACACGACTGAATTTGTAGATATATTCACAGGACATGTTCTATGTACTGGTTCTTTAAATGTTGGAATCATTTACGTCATGTAATGCATCTATATATAACTGGCGTTTTTTTTAAAAAGGTGTTTCATGCTGAAGAAGCTGTGGTGTTACCACGGCGAAACTGCTGTTTTTATTATAAATAAAAGCGTTAATTTTACGTATTCTTGGATTTACATTCTAACAGGATTTACTACTTGCAATTCGCTTTTTGTCTGCCTGGGAGGTGACGTCTCTTTTTCTGTGTGTTTCAATGGTTTGTGCTTTTTTTTGTGTAGTGGAACTATGACCCATAAATATTGTATTGGGTTAGATGGTATTTCCAATATGTTATATACATGGTATGGGTTTCCTGGATTATAGAGGGGGTCTAATAGCTTGCAAGGAAGTGGTAATAATGAAATGATGGTAGGGAGTATCACAAAGGTGGCTGTTGTAGTGGATCTGTTGAAGGAAGCTGTATGTCAGGGCCAAGCATGATAGAAGCTCAGAAGTACATTAATAAGAAAAAAAGTTATTACCAGTTCACTCCCAATGATTTCACATGAGGTTCCTGAGGTCTCTTTCAGGAGTTTCATATATTTTATCTGTTTCCATCATTTTACATAACTTTCCCAACCTAATTTTAATGTTTGGTATTCCTCAGGCAATTTCTCAGTAATTCACTTATTGAAGGTTTTATTACACTTCTTGACAAAGTTTACAGATACGGGTCTTTGCTACACTGACTACTTTTCCAGTCTCCTTCTTTTCTGATATTACCACTTTCTTATTTTCATTCATTTTAGAATGCTTCTATTTTCGTATTAACCTTTATTTATTTATTTATGTATTTAATTTATTTATTTTATTTAACATTTGTTTATAGGGAAAGTCCGACTTGGAATGAAGTCAATTTTCAACGGAGGCCTGGGGAGATTAGATGCATGTCTTTGTAATGTGGGAGGAAAACGGAGCACCTGGAGGAAACCCACATGAGCACAGGGAAGACAAGCAGACTCTGCACAGAAGGCACCCCAGGCGAGAATTGAACTGGAGCACCTCTTGCTGTGAGGTGACAGCGCTACCTCTGCACCACTGCACCGTCCACCTTTCCTTACTTATTGCCAGTTAATTTAACTATAGTATCTATCTGTTATTTTGTTTTATTTTGTTACTTCCTCAATGGCATATTTTTTTATTACTGTTCTTCCATCCCTGCTTTGACGGCAGATGGTTCCCAAATTCTTTCCTGAGGCTTTCAAAAGTTATTCTATGTGAAACCCCAAAAGTGGCATATCATGACTGGGTAGTAACTGTGAGGTACAATGGGCACTACTTTCCATTAACCCTTTCACTTTCATTTGAGAGCACCAAATCCAAGATTGTTCCCTCTTGGATAATATTTAACACAAACCATCTGAGGCTTGTTGTGTATAAGGCATTATGCATATGCTTGCTCTTGTGTGTAGCTGCACTCATGATGGTTTGGTGCACTCATGTACTCCATCAGCAGTAACCCAACTTTTGTCCAGCCAATCTGATTATTCCTGTGTAATTTCTTTGCTCCTCTTGTGTCCTTGTAAAGAAGTTCTGTAAATAATGCCTATATAGATTGAAGTATCTTTTCCTGTCTTTGGAATGACACATGTTGCCTCTAACTTTTCCTCTATGCCTGTTGTTTTGATCCCATGCCTTAAACTCTGTCATGTTGCCATATTTTCTTCAATGTGTTCTGTGTACAATGCTTCTTTGAGTGAAACTTTATTCAAGTATGATGCCATTTTAGGAGGAGAGTCATTAGTCTCCATGTCTGCTTTTTTTTAGTGGGGCACATAATCTTAGTTTTCCTTTCTAATTTTTCTGTATTTCTGTTCATATTACTGAAACTCAGACATCTGGGACATTATTTGCCTTCCCTTCATAGCTTGCTATGCTTCCACATTGACTTGTTTACATTTTTGCTGCAGAAATGTTTGTAATTATTACAGCAAATGTGGATTCTTATCTATTGCATATGCAGAACATTCCACCATTACAGGTCTATCCCATGGGATTTGAAAAGTACCCCACCAGGGGTACCAAGAGCTGTGGTTAAAAGGGGGTGTTTTCATTATTGGGGGAAATGTATTTTAGAGACACATTATTTGCAATGACAAAAAACATCATTATCAGCTAGTTTGCTTGTCTCAATTACATGGTGTTATGTCTACTGCTAATCAGCATGTTCTTCTGGTAATCATGTTGGGCAACCTTCAATCTAGCTGTAGTTATCACAGTGGCACAGGGATTCTCCTCAGTCATTGTCCCACACATTTACACACATTCAAACACACACACACACACACATGCACACCCACGTGCACACACACACACGCACACACACACACACACACACACACACACACACACACACACACACACACACACACACACAAGCACACACACACACACAGACACACACACACACACACACACCACACCTCTTACCTCTCCCTTAATTTACCGAATGTCCCTGATGTAGACTCCTTTTGACTCTTGTAAATCATAGATGATTACAATCAGTCAATGATGCTAGACAACAGGGTTTCATTCCTCTTATTGTTATGAAATACCAAATTGATGCTGGAAGACCTGTTCCTCTATTAAGTTTTTAAGAGAGTCTGAATAATATTTAAGAATACTCCCTAGTGTCGTCTAGTGTTCCCCTGGGTTTGTCCAGAAGTCTTCACAAAGTACAGCTGGTTTCGTTAAAACTTGCCACAACAGTAGATGTCCTACTTCTCATTGTTGCAGTATTCTTTACTGTTGGGATAGCCTCCTAATGTTTGGCCAGTATACCAAAGCCCTTTACACCTTTCATGTGTTGTATGTCAGATCTATTTCCTACATGCAAGACATAAGGTACATATGTGATGTATGGATGCCTAATCCTGAGAACTGAAGTGCCCCAGGAGAACTCCAGAGAAAGCAATAATATGTACATGCAGAAAGGGAATAAGAAGGAGATAAGACAAGAAGAGGGACTCCTTGACCAGAAGTAGGGCAACAGGAAATAATAGGGGCAGGAGGGATAGAGGGATAGACTACTGCAACAGTGAGAAGTAAGACATTTACTTTTATAGTAAAATCCTACACAACTATACTGTGTCCTTCCTTGTCACTGTTACATTATTATTTACTCTTGGCAGAGTACAAAAGCTACTGAAATGTTTGGGAGGGGGAAGGCAGAAAATAGCCCTCCACAAATCTGTGAAGGATGACCTTGACAAAATCCAACCTGGTCCTGGAGATGACATCCAACCTCAAAAAAGAAAGAAAAAAGGTTCCGTGAACCGATGGTGCAAATACAGAATTTATTCCAATAAAGGTGAGGTGCTTTTCGTCTACCAAAACAAATGGGTAGACTTCATCAGACAAAGTGCATTACAACAATAAAACTTCAAATACCTTCTAAATACTGACATCACAAACAACCAGAGATTTCCTGTGTGTTTTTAGCGGCGTTTTTTATCAGGTTTTGATAGGCTGGTTGTTTGTGATGTCAGTATTTAGAAGGTATTTAAAGTTTTATTGTTGTAATGCACCTTGTCTGATGAAGTCTACCCATTTGTTTTGGTAGACAAAGAGCGCTTCACCTTTATTGGAATAAATTCTGTGTTTGCACCATCGGTTCACTGAGCCTTTTTTCTTTCTTTTTTGAAGTTGGTATTTCTCGTTTGGACGTATGACATCCAACCTGTAATGTTTGGTAAATATTTGAACAGAAGACCAAGTTGCACCTTCCACAATAGATCTAGTATTCACAACACTGAAAAAAGCACCAGAAGAGGTCACTGCCTTGGTAGAATGAACATGAAAAGAGGAGGAAAGCTGCCTGCCATGAAAAGAATAACAAAAAAAGGAATGGCCTAAGAAATCCAGGAGGAGATGGTTTGCTTAGACACTGCCACACCCAATTTTCTGGCATGAAAGAAAACAAAAGGTTGCTCAGATTTTCTGATGTGCTTTTTCTTATCCGAGTAATATCTGAACTGTCTATATAAATCCAAGGTGTGTTGTACCCTCTAACAACATCTCTGAGGAGAAGGAAAAAAAGAGGAAGATGAATGGATTGATTCAAGGAGAAATCATTAACCACCTTGGACATAAAATAAGGATTGCTATGAATAAGCACCCTGTCCTTGTGAAAAACCAAAAATGGAGTAACCATCAGGAGTTCTTGAAGTTCGGAGACTCTCTTGGCAGATGTAAGAGCCAAATACAATGTGACAGGGAAGAAGAAAATGCAGGCTCAAAAGGGGACTGAGTCAATTTCTGAAGAACAAAATTAAGGCAAAAAGGAGGAACAGACTTTCTTGGAGGCCTGATATGAAGGATGCCTTCTAGAAATTGCTTGCCTTCAAAACTAGAAGCCAAAGGTGGAGTCAGAGGCAGACGGGCAGAAATGGCTGACAAATGAGCTTTAATGGAGTAATATGCAAAACTAGCATTGAGCAACTCACACAAATAAGAAAGGACCATAGGGACCCTCTCCCCACAGAAAAGGGTTCAGGTCATGCTTGAGACACCAAATAGAATATCTTTTCCATTTAGCCATAAAGGATTTTCTAGTAGTGGGTTTTCTGGCCTATTGCAAATCTCAAAGCATTCCTCAGAAAATTGGTGCCTGAAAGGAATTAAAACCCTATTATCCAAAGTGTCAGTCGAAATGTGGGAAATGAGGAGAATGAGAGATCACTTGTCATGGGTGAGAAGATTCATCCTGTGAGGTAACCTGTGATGATTGCCTCTGGCCAGGTGAAATACCATCGGAAACCAGTGCTGTCTGGACCAAAAGGGAGTCACCAATAAGATTTTGGATACATCCCACATACATTCATAGGAGATTACTAGGCTAACTTCTCAAGTGCCCTTGCAAGCCTAGCCAGTTTTACCCAGATTTTGCACAATTTATTATCCCTAGGGGAAAGATAACAAGGGTCAGCAAATGGGGTTTTGACAATTTTAATAGAATGCCACTCTCCATAAGGGACATGGGCACCACTCCAGGAGTGAATTTTTGATTTCCCATGCATTCATTTAGAATACACTTGAAGATGGTCAGGGAAGGGTTCTGCTTCACGTGAATAGGAAGCCTATTCCACAGGAAGGGCAGTCTCTGGGATACATATCTGTCTCTCCAGCATGATCTATTCATGTCAGAGTTCAGGTTTAGATCTTGGGAGTAGGCAACCCTCATGCAGTTAGTTTTGCAAATATGCAACATTTCCATCAGGGCTGGGTCAGACACTGCCCTGTAGGTCAGGCACAGATCACCCCTCAGTAATTGGTAGGAAACCAAATGCATTCATAGGGCTTTTAATTGGTCCACATATAACATGGTTATATCATGTATATATTCAGTGAGAAACTTCTGAGGACACTTCAACTGTTGCAGGTGCCTGGTGAGGTAATGCCAAAGGGTGCACTGTACTTGATTACTGGTCTGATGATGACCAAGTACAGTGGTACTATGACATTCTTAGATCTGGATGCAATGTCTTTACTTATAAGCTGAGCTACATAGGATTTCCTTAGCACTGTGAACACATAGTAGTCAAAGAACCCTTAGAAATAGAGAAATAGGAGGATAGGCATACAGAAACATCCCCTTCCAAGAAAAAGACATGACAACCACTCACCAATCCAGAGGACTTGGCACTCTAGAACAGAACTGGGGGAATTGTCTGTTCAAAGGGGAGGAAAAATATCTACTTGAGGAGTACTCCACTGATGTACAATGTCCAGAAACACCTCATCTATTTGTGGGGATGAGTCCTGGTTCTGCTCAAAGAGTCTGCTACTAGATTGTGCTCTGAAGGGATGTAGATCACCCGAAGAACCAGATGATGGTGGACTGCAAAATCCCAAGCCTGAAGAGACAGCCTGCAAAGAAGGTAAGATCTTGTGCCCCTTGCTTATTGATGTACCACATGATCGTGGTATTGCCTGTACATATCTTTGCAGGACCTGGCACCCAAAGGGAGTGAAAGGCCTGGAGAGCTAGGAGTAGAGCCCTCATCTGTATGATATTGATATGGTCTGTCATCTGTTGATGAGACCAAAGACCTTGGACTTTCAGGTTGTTGGAGGAGGCTCCCCAACTATAGTCGGAAGTATCTGTATACAGCTCCTGGGTAGGGAGAGGAACCTAAAAAAGCAGACATAGATTTAGGGAAATCTGATTAATCCACCAGCAGAACTCACACTTGAGACAAGGTAAGAGAGACACTAGATACTCCAGATGGTGGCAATGTTGGAGCTAAACAGCCTTGAGATACCATTGAAGTTATCTCATGTGGTGTTTGTCAAAAGGAGCCATGGGATTGATGGATGCAATGTATCCCAGGGCTCAGAGAAATTCCCTTGCAGAAAGGACTGGAAGAGGAAGAGGAGACTGGAAGTAAGTAGTCAAAGAGAGGACCTTCGGAGGTGGGAGACAAGTTATCATTGGGATGTTAAGAATCCTGTAATCCAAAAACACTTGGTCTTAAGAGAGAGCAACACAAACCTTTTGGCATTGAGGATAATCCCCACATTGAGCAGAAAAAACATAGTGAAGTGTTGATATTGAAGCAGAAACTGCTAAGATGGGGTTTGAATTAGTAGGTCATCTAAATAAGGGAATATCTGAATTCCCTGAAGTTTGCAGAAAACTACCACTGGGGCCAAACATTTGTTAAACACCCTTGGAGTTGTAGAAAGACCAAAAGGCAAAGCAGAAAACTGATAATGAGAGGAAGAAACAGAGAAATGTAAAATCTTCCTGAAGAGAGGGTGAATGGGAATTTGGAAGTAAGTGTCCTTCAAATCCAAAGATACCAGAAAAGCTTGAGGAAGCAAAGGAGAGAAAAAGTATCTAAAGAGACAACATCCTGAAGGAAGGAAGAAACCTTGAGAAAGCTGTTGAGAAATAATAGGTCTCAAATGGACCTCCATGACATCTCCTTTCTGGGGACCAGAAACATTCTGGAATAAAAACCTGTTTCCTGCTGAGACAATAGAACAGGTTGGATGGTTCCTTGATCCACCAGATCCCATAAAACCAAGGAAAGAGGCAGAGGCATGTCCATATTCACCAAGGATACCCACACCTCCAGGCTAATTGCCCAATATAATGCATCCAAAATTCTCTAGGTGCAACTAACACTGGGCAAGACTGCAATCTAAATTGTAGCTTGCTACAGATCCCCCACCATGCCCCAAGACTCCCATTCCACTTTTATTAACATACCATAAAATATTACTGTACAACCCAACAGCCTCATACTGGGAGACCTCAACTACCCTGCCATCAACTGGGAAAACTACTCATGTACCAGCACATTTGCATAGCATTTTTTGGAATTCCTAAATTCCAACGCCTTGGATCAACTGATACAGACCCCCACCAGGGGCAGCAATATCCTAGACCTGGTCATTACCAACATGGGCGATCAGTGCTCCACATCAGATCAGATCTGACCATAAGCTAATCACCCTAGACATCCACATCCCGCCCCATCCCTTATTAAGGAAACCATTGTAAAAAACTTCTCCAAAGCCAACTTCATGCTTCTTAAGACAGAAGTGGCTAACTTCACCACACCCATGCAGACAGAAAGTTGTAGTACGACTGCTGAATCCTACATCAATGCACTGTATGAACATATACACGAGTGCATGGACCATGCCATCCCAAATAGAACCAAGACACTATCCTCCAAAAAAAAAAAGAAGCCAACCTGGTGTTCCCCTGCCATTAACAAACTCTACAACAGAAGGAAGAAACTGTTGCAAAAAAGAGTAAAATCCCAAGACTGAAAAAACTCCCTTGTCAGCCTCAGTAAGAAGCTGAGATCCCTCATAAAATCCTCCAAAGCTAGTTACAAAAACAAAATTGCAACAGATTCTAAAGACAACCACAAGACATTCTCTAGCTATGTCAAGAATCTCACTGGCAACACTCAGATATGCTCAGAGCTACAGCACAATGGCACTAAACATACAGAACCAGCTGATATTGCCAACATCCTGGCAAATAGGTTTAGTGCAAATTTCACCCCCCTCTCACCCCTGAAAGGGCCCATCTTTATACCGGATGAAGTCCAAGTCCTTGTAATCAAGGCCACACAGGTGAAAAATGCACTTGCAAAAGTGAAGAATACAGCATCCATGGGACCTGCGAACATCCCAGGCTGTGTTCTGCATGAACTACAAAATGAACTGGCACCCCACCTAAGTACCATGTTCAGTCATAGCCTCACTACAGGTTTCGTGCCTACTGAATGGCGCACAGCTACGGTGATCCCACTCCACAAGGGGGGGGGGTTCCACCACGGACCCTGGGAACTACCGACGCATCAGCCTGATGAGTCTGATCTGCAAGACCATGGAACGTATCATCATGGAATTTGTAAACAAAGACATAGAGAACCTGCAAACTCTGAACCCCACCCAGTTTGGGTTTGAGAAAGGTAGCTCATGTCTCCTAAACCTGATTGACTTCTTTGAAGCAGTCACCAAAACCGTGGATGAGGGTAAGGTGGTTCACACAGCCTACCTTGACTTTGCCAAGGCCTTTGACACCATCCCCCACTCTGGTATAAATGATAAACTCATGAAACTGGGCATAAACCCCTATTCACACAATGGGTGGCCAACTGAATCACTGACAGAAGACACACCATGAAAGTAGCCAATTCCAAATCCGTCTCCAGACCAGTGACAAGTGGAGTACCTCAGGGTTCAGTCCTGGGTCCCCTCCTGTTTGTCGTCTACTTCTCTGAAGTCCAAGCCAACACAAAGGGCTTATGGATAACAAAGTTCACAGATGACTGCAAACTGGGAGCCATTATTGTATTCCCTAAGAATTTGGACATTCTACAAAAGGGCCTCGCTGTGACAGATGCCTGGTGTCAAAGCCACGGTCTCAAGCTCAACATCAAAAAATTCATAGTCATCCCCTTTGGGAAAAACCCTGTGCCAACGAACTACCACATAGGCGGTAGTCAACTCAACACCAAAAGAGTGATACAAGACCTAGGGACACAGGTAGACAGTAGTCTTTCCTTTGATAACCACATAGCCACAGTGGTCAGGAAGTCCTTCTATGTGGCACACTTCATCACAAAAGGTTTCTCATCCAGAAAAAAAAAGGTCATTGTTTCCCTCTACTCATCCCTCATTAGACCTATTATAGAGTACAACATTCCATTTGAGATGTACCTCACAAGACATTTGCAGCAACTGGAAAGACTACAGAAATACCTCACAAAAAGGATCACCGGCCTCAAACAAATGCCCTATGCAGACTGTCTTAAGAAACTCCAGCTCTAATCCGTCACATATCACCTACTCAGGGGCGATCTCTGCCTAACATACAATGCTATGTCAAACCCACAGCTGTTGGACATGCTACACTTAGAAAAATCCCAATCCCTTCAGGCCACATGCTCCAGGGACCTTAACCTTGTCACCACAATAAACAGAACCCGCTGGAGGGATAGGCTTCTGTCCCAGAGACTTCTCATACTCTGGAACAAGCTGCCCATTCATGTCAAACAGAGCACCTCATTGGCCCTTTTTAAGAAAAATCTGGACAAATGGATGGGAAATAGGAAATTTACCCAGGGGATCACTTCTGTGGCTCTGCTCGAAAGGGGCACAGGAAAATAAATTCTTTGGGTGGCTGAAGCCAGGGAATCTTTATGGCTAGGCTTATATAGGCCCTGGGGCCGATAGCCTAGTACCTACCTATGAACCTATGAACCTATGAAAAAGAGGAAGATGGCAAGGAGGAGGCTGAAGAAAGCTGGAAAATGAAGGAAAGTACTTCAGATCATAAAATAACCATGTTGGACGATGGAAAGAACCCAGGCATCTGTGGTTCTTTACCAATAAAAAACAAAAAAAAACTAATAAAACTGAAAAAAACTGCTATAAGGTTGAAAACTCAAATAACAAACCAGGACTTTAGTGTAAAATCATTTAATCAA
The DNA here is from genome assembly GCF_019279795.1 of Protopterus annectens. NCBI lineage: Eukaryota > Metazoa > Chordata > Ceratodontiformes > Protopteridae > Protopterus > Protopterus annectens. Next base: position 367,664,694 of record NC_056747.1, on the reverse strand, counting down.
ATAATTTAAATGTTGGCATACCCATGCTGTAGACTCGACTCAGGAACGTTCACTGATCAATAAATATAAAGTTTTCTGGATGTCTTCCATTGTTTTTAATAAGATATGGATGAAATTCTGTTCTGGAGTCCCTTGGATGGTATGAATACTCACATCCATTAAAGGGTCTCCCTGTGTTTCAGCCATAGCAAGTCACAGAAAAAACTAATAACCAATAAAAAACAAAAAAAAAACAAAAAAAAAACAAACTAATAAACCTGAAAAAAAAATGGTATAAGGCTGAAAACTCAAATAACAAACCGGCACTTTAGAGTAAAATCTATTTAATCACCGCTTTCGTCCAACCAGACTTCATCAGAAATACAAAATTTAATGAATTCCAAGCCATATAGATAATAAATGTATCAATTGTTAATTACATCTTGTTAAAGAGACAATCATTTAATCAAATCATTTAAATAAATGTCATGCATGCAGCATGTGTAAGTACATCTTGGAAGGACTTTTTATAGATTTATCACATCTTTCCTATACTATACTATACCGGTTACTGGTTATTTTTCTTGTAAAAATTTAAGAGTAGTTTATATTGCTGTTTGCAGTACGTTTAAAATTTTATATATTAGAATCAGGGAATCAGGGAACATGTAAATAGTATTAAAAATAAAGACAGTAGGAATGCTTTGTATAGGCATAGTACTATATGTAGTAATTTAAAAAAATATATTTTCTGTTTTGGAACAGGGACACAAGTTTAAGAGGGGGAAACTTCAATAATTATTTTGAACAGAGAGAGACTAGATGGCAGATAAAGTTAAGGTCAGATGTGCCCCCAGGATTAAATGATGCCATCAGTATTAAATGTTTTTTAAAGGAACGTAGGGCCTATGCCAAAACTGTTAAATAAGCAAGTGTATTCTTGTTTTTGTTTTATTATTTTTTACTCTGTCTTTTTAAATGATTTGATTAAATGATTGTCTCTTTAACAAGATGTAATTAACAACTGATGCATTTAGTATTTATATGGCTTGGAATTCATTACATTTTGTATTTCTGATGAAGTCTGGTTGGACGAAAGTGATTAAATAGATTTTACGCTGAAGTGCTGGTTTGTTATTTGAGTTTTCAGCCTTATAGCAGTTTTTTTTCAGTTTTATCTGTGGTTATTTGTTGATGAACACAAAAGGAAAGGCCTAGCCTGAGAGAGGAATCTGTCTGAGGGGAAGGGAGGCTGGATGTTAGATAAAGGCAGATTTGTCAGGAAAAAATGGTTTTTGACCCCTAGAACTATTAGTGGGTCTGTCTGGGAAAATCTGCTTAGTAGCTCTCTTGCTCCAAGTAGGTTGTCTAATCTGCCTATGGACAAAAGAAAATTTCAGTGGATAGTCCCTCTGGAACTTAGGTACAGGGTAAAGAAACATTAGCTTCAGGTCTTGCATAATGCTACCCATATCCTGAAGGGTTTTAAACAATTCTGCAACAGCAATGCCGCAAAGATTCTGGTTGTCTAAGGGAGAATCTAAAAATTTGGCCTTAATGTTTTCAGGTAAGGCTTGAAAGCACCCAGTTATCAGTAAATCCAAACTCTGAAGATCTACAACTCTTATACAATCATATGTTGGTGTAAAGCATTCATTGCCATTCCACGAATAGGCAATTACTCAGAAAATGTTACAATGCATGCATTTTGTCTTTGCTCCTCCACGAGGTTCCAAGTTCTTCCTGCACTTGTTCCTAGTCAGTTTACATATCCATAGATGGACAATGACATCTAGTGCACATGTCCTTGCAGCTGCTCCCTCAGTGTTTAGGAGTTCCCTTCTGTTTTCCTCTATAGCAGTAGGCATGTTCCTAATTTCCACATCTCATCCATTTCTAGATCTGTCCCTTATTAAGTGACATCCCAACAGGGTATCCCCCCTCCCAAAGTCTGCTGCTATCCTAGTGTGGTTTTCCTCTGTGGCTTCCTAGTAACACACTTAATGTCACCTGGTAATGTATCCTTACATGGATTCATTTACCAGAATAAGTTAAGAATTATGGAAAGGCACCTTTGGAGGGATGTGATCCTGCACCACTGCTCTTCTCTCTCTCAGTTTAGTGTGGTACAGTGGTTTCTAGCATTCGTCACTCTCTAGGGCAGTAGTGGCAGTTATACAGGGCTTGGGTATGGCCTGCACTGCTGCAAATCCTCGTAATATCTGAACCCTCTGTTAGTGCAGATAGATATCTGCACCTGAGACAACATCCCATTTTCTAGAATGTCTCCAGGATTAATGCTACTTTACAGCTATTTAGTGCTCCAAGTTACTATTTCTAATTTCTTTAAGCCATTTTTTAATAAAATTAAGTAGCTTGATTGCTCCTTGCCAAGAAAATAATTCTTTAAGATTTAACATTTCATCAACACTGGGAAAGTAATTGTTCTTTCAGACCTAAAAAATATAAGATCCCATAGTGTTCTGACCTAGCTGCACTGTTTTGAGAGAATTTACCCATCCTCCTCCGCCACACACACACATGCATGTGCACACATGCTCATGAGCACACACACACGCACGTGCGCGCACACAAACACACACACACACACACACACACACACACACAGATAGTGCAGCACCTTTCTAGTGCTTTCAGAAATAGCTTAGTATTTCATAGTCAGGTTCATTGTTTGAAAATGGAGGTTGGTTTACACGGAGAAAAGATATTTGCGAATAAATACAAAACAAAATGCAGCCGTCATACACTGCAGAGATTTTGACAGTCAGTTCTTCAAGTGCAGTGTTCCAAACAACACAATGTTTTTCTCATAGTGTTGACTTATAAATAGTACTCGAGCAGTTCAGTCTTTTCCTTTCAGGACTTCTCTTTCTACTAGATGGAGGAAACCATTTCTCAGCAAACACAGCATTCATATTCCTCCTTCAAGTTTCAGGGACATTTTTACTTACTTTCATAGCTTCTTAGACATAGGAAACTGCTTTACAGACTCTGTCTAACCTACAGTCCTTGAATGTGGTAGTGACCATTACATTTCCCAAAAACACACCTCTTCCTTTTGATACCTGAATGGCTGCTCTATGTGCTTCCTTCATAGTCCTCCCTACCAGTATGACTGCACTGTTTCCTTAGGATAAATTCCAGGTAGGGTTCTGTAGTGATGTAGTGGTTAATACTGCTTCCTCTCAGCTCTTGGATTTGGTTCTTGTCTGCATTGCACTCTGGGTAGAGTCTGTGTGTCCTCCTTGTGCTCATGCCATTTTTTTGCCAGGCACTCTAGGTTCTTCCCATACCCTGCAGACATGCCATTAGATAAAGCAGTGCTCTGAATGCGTGATGTGTGAGCATGTGGATGCATCCTGTAATGGACTGGATTACAATCCATGATTGTTTTTTGAGCTTTTAACATGCACTAATAAATATAATCAGAATTAAAATTATGTTCTGTATAATAAACATCCATTGATAATGCAATAATTCTACTTGAGAAATTATAGCTGTTATGTCTTGAGTCTTGCAAATACGTATGCATATATAGCTTTTTGTTGCTAATGCACAGTGAATTATGTGGCCCATAATGACATTCATTATGTATAATACTGTCACTGGTTATTTACAGCACACCTTTTCCACATGCACAGCAGATCCATTTCCCTAGTGAGAAGAGCATGGATTTATAGGTTTATAGATTCAGAGGAGATCACTAGACTAACGGCACAAGAGCCTTTGTAAGCCTACCCAAATGTACCCAGAGTTTACCTATTTTCAATAGGTAGGTGAGCAAAGTTCACAGAGGTATGAGCCTATGCTATGGTATCTAATATTGACTACCTCTGTCCATGAGGGACATGGGCATCATCCATCCATTGATCTAGGATGTGCTTGAAGAGGGTAAGGGACAGGTTTTGCTTCATGTGAATGGAAAGTTTGCTCCAGAGGAGGGGTAGTCTCTGAGAGATGTATCTATCTCTCCAACTTGATTTATTCATGTCAGAGACTAGGTTAAGATCTCTGGAATGAGTGACCTTCATGCAGTTTGATTTATGAATATGTAACAGTCCAATTAAGGCTGGAACAGAGATTGCCATGTAAGCCAGATGCAGATCATCCCTTAGAAGTCTGTAGGAGACAGAATAGAGTGATAAGGCTTTCAATCTTTCTGCACAGGACTTGTTTTTTATACCCTGTATCTTCCTGGTGAGAAACCTCTGTGGTCGTTCCAGCTGTTGCAGATGTCTGGTAAGGTACATTCAAAATGATGCATTGTACTCAGTTATTGGTCTGATGAGGTCCAAGTACAATGAAATTACAATGTCCTTTAATCTGGATGCAATGCCCTTATTTATGAGCTGTGCCACATAGAGGGACTTCCTCACCACCGTAGACATGCGGTGGTGAAGTTCAGATTACTATCAACCTGAGTACCTAGATAACATAGCACTGGGTCTACTCTTAGTGTGGTGCTGTCTATATTGCAATTAGCTGGGGTATTTGCTTTCCCAAAGGGAATAATTATGCCTTTTTTGTATTTAGTTTCATTCCATGCCTCTGGCACCAATCATTTTTCTGTGTTAATCCTTTCTGTAGTGTATCAGTATCATTCAGGGATTCAATGATTGCTCCCAATTTGCAGTCATCTGCAAACCTGGTCAGCCAAAGGTTTGACTTCTGGGAAATAAATTCTGAACAGGAGAGGGCCCAGCACAGAAACGTGTGGTATGCCACTGGTGACTGCGCTCTTGCTAGAGGTAAATTCACCCACTTTGACAGTATGTGTCCTGTCAGTGAGCCATTTGGCTACCCACCTGGTGACTTATGGGTTTATGTCCACTTGACAGAGTTTCTGTATAATGTATGAGTGAGGAATTGTGCCCAATGCCTTGGCAAGGTTAAGGTAAGTGGTATGCACAGCCTTTCCCTCATCCATGGCCTTGGTGACCATCTTAAGAAGTCAAGCAGATTTAACAGACATGATCTACCCTTAACAAATCAAAACTGGGTCAGGTCCAGAGTCTGGGGATTACTAATGTCCTTATTAATAAGGTCCATGATGATTCTTTCCACAGACTTACAGATGCGGATAGTCAGGCTTAGGGGTCTATTATTCCCTGGGATGGTTGATGGTCTCCCTTTGTGCAGAGGGCTGACTGTTGCCATCCTCCATTCAGACATAACACGTGGGTCTGCTAGGTCATGTTTTAAGTTATTTAAAAAGCATCCTAGGATGTTGTCAGGGCCCACTGATGTTGTGTTTTTAGCCTTAGAAAGTGCAGAGATGACCTGCTGTCTTGAGACATTAGGCTGAGGAATGGTGGCAGGTATACTTTAGGGGAGAACCGGTGGGGTTGAGGGGTTGAAGTTTGATCCAAATCTGTAAGCTAGCAGGTGCCATCCACAACCAGCTCTGTGCATAGCTGGGTATTCCCCTTAAGATTACAGATGTAGTTAAAAATGCTTTGTGATTTTCCTTGGTTAGGTAGGTTATTTTTGCTTCATAATTTGCTTTTGAGGACTTGACTAGATCTCTGATTTGTGTGTTTAGACTAGTGCAGGATTTCCTCTTCTGCTGAGACTGTTCCCACTTATTTTGGGGCATTAGTTTCTTTCCTCTGTTGTATAGCCTGTTTATATCAGGGGTCCAACAGGGTGACTTGTTTTTTCATGAAAGACCTGGGTTTAATCCAATCCAGTACTGACAATTTTATACAACTGCCTATGTGGTTATGAAGGCCATTGGTGTACATCTCTGTATAAGATTCTATTTTTTCTGGGTTCAGGGGCACTTTGAAAGAATAGGAGGTAATTTGTCATGGAGAAATTCTTTAGCATTTTATCCTAATGATATCCTGCCTTATACTTATTTCACAGGAGACCATTTTGTGGTCTGATCTTACCAAATAGGACATTACACAGGGAGGGTACAATGCTTCCCCATGTTACTGAGTACTATGTCCAGGATACTTGAGCCCCTAGTAGGTGCGCTGACCAGATGTTCCAGAGCATTTGCATTGACAAAGTCCAAGAACCTCTGAGCCTGAATGTTAGTGGTCGTGTATGTTCATCAGTCAATGGTAGGATCATTAAAATCACCCAGAAGTAAGGTACTGAGCTGCATGGTGAGTGACTCCAGTAAGTCCAGGTATGCCTTATGTTTTTCCTGGTTTATAGTGGGGGCTCTATAGCTAGCGATGATGTGGTAGAGGATTTTGCCTATGGTTAGTTACACATGGATTAGCTCGAGAGAGTCATACTGTTTGGCTGGTATTGAGGTGTACTTATCCTTTATGAAGATGGATACATATCCTCCTTTGATTCTTTCTTGCTCAGTTGGTGTTCTGAACATATGGAAGGCATTGTAGCCTTACACAGCTGGGGTGCTTTCCATGGTTTTGACACTGTCTCACTGACTACACAGATGTCAGCATATTTCAAGGTGAGGAGTGCTTCTAGGGAGTGTAGTTTCTTGTTCAGACTCCTAGCATTAAGCAGTAGTATCTTCAGCTTAACAACAGAAGATTTTGTTACATTGGGAGGTTGGTTACTTTGGCACTGAGTAAAAAAGGCACTATAGGGGTGGCTAAAGCCTTTGCCAATATCTGAAAGTCTAGAGGAGACAGGTGAATGCCATCTCTAGCGAAAGAAAGTGGTCTGTCGATCATGTCCACCCAGCCAATTGTTAAAGTCAATCACCTTTTATTTGTATTGTGGCATCATCCTTGGTGGAGGTAGAATGCTCCTCAAGGCTAGGCTCATACCTGCCTGTGACACACAGTCTGAGAGCTCAATCATGTCTTTCTTCATATAGTCCAAGTAGATATGGTTTAGGTCATTCACACCCACATGTACTATGAAAGGGTCATACTGGTACTTGTGGCTGAGTGACTTGAGTGCTTGTGTGATCTGATGGATTTTGGCACGTCACAGGCAGCTAACCATAACCTTCTCCTTACCCAGCCTGATGAGGGGAACATTCCTGTGTCATTATGGAGTCTGCTATGATCAGTATGTTAGGTTTTGTGGTGTTTTGCCATATGGGCTTGTTTGCGGAGACACTGGGGTGTGTATTATTATTATTACTAGTGAGAGATGTGAGGTGTGCATTCTGTTTTAGGACCTGACAAGGCACTCATTCACGTTCATCTTATCTTGCTTTAATAAATAACTAGGGAACAGTAATTCTTCAGTCAGTTAGAAAAATATAGTGAGATTAGTTAAATATAGGTTTTTCTGTATATGTCTGAGTCTTTCCATTTGTGTTGTTTTTCATATTTCTTGCGCCTGAAACTCTGGTGTTTATTTAAATAGATATTAAGTGGTGTTTATTTAAATAGATATTATGTATTTTCATTTTTTTTTATTATTTAATATTAAATATATCTAAATCTTTCATTGTGGCTGGTCTTTTAGAATATATTTAACTTTTGAGAGTACTTGCATTTATTTAGTGGCACTGTGGCACAATGTTCGTGAAAGTCTTGCTACATAGTTAAACAGTACCATTTGTATAAGTATTAATACGTGCAATTGGGTACTCTGGTAAGAGCCTTAAAGTAGCTGGCTTCAGCAGTTCTGGTGGCAGTAAGTCTAACTTATGATCTGGGTGGAGGTGGGAGAGTGGGTAAGCTGTGTCAGCCTTTCCCAGGTGTGTGTGTGTGTGTGTGTGTGTGTGTGTGTGTGTGTGTACGTGTGAAAATCAAATCTCAAAGAGAGTGTGTGTGACAGCTACTTTGAACAGGGACACTGAGAGCACTGATTTTACAGAAAGGGTGGTGGAAGCCTTGACTTGGAACACCCGACTAAGGACTCAGCTCTATAGTGGTCAGTGGGGAGTCTTATTTCGGGCCTGGAGAGAAAGCCCACCCCCAGGACTGGAGTGCGCATTCCCTGTGTGCTCTTAAGGGAAATTGTACTTGATGCAGAGAGCAGCATCTGAAAATACTGTGTGTCTATTTTTTTCACAGTGAACGTTCCCCACCCATGTCAGTGGTGAGGACTGAGGCTCCTTGATCACTGGCCCAGAGGAGGGATGTCACATATTGGCAAGCAGTTTTGGGATATTAATTGAACTTCTGCCACCTGTAAACAGTTATGTCTAAAGGTGTGTGTACTGTCAGCCACTACAAGGTTAACATACAGAGATTCATTTCTCACAACAGATTTATTTATTTGTTTTTACTTTTGTTTAGGGAATGCTGGCAAAGATGTCAGCAGAGGATTATGGCAAGCTGACAGCGAACCAGTTGGCTAAGGAGTGCAAATCCAAAGGACTAGTGCATGCCAACCAGACTAAAGAAGAAATTATTTCAGCCTTAGTCATAGGTGCAGCACAGATCAGCAATCAGGAATACAACCAGTATAGTGATGTGGATGTGCAGCCCTCAGAAACAGGGCAGTTTACCGTTTCCTCAGAGGACTTAAAAACCCATCTGGAGTTAAAGAGACTTGAACTGGAGGCAAAACAAATGGAATTAGAATTGACAGAGAGACTCTAGCATTTGGAGACTGAAGAAAATGAGAAACAGTATCAACATGAGAGGAACATGCTGACTCTTTGACAAGAAAATGGAGGTAATATGGAAGGGAATAAATGAACCCCAGAAGCAACAAAGGTAGGTAAATTTCTTCCACAGTATGCAGAAAGTGATAATTTTGATAGTTTTATTCATATATTTGAAAGAGTATGTAAATAGTATGATTCTGACCAAGGGCTCTTGGTATGGTTCCTGACCCCCTTACTCCATGGTAAAGCTGTAACTGCTCCTTCTAAATTGTCTAATACTGATTGTTCAAATTATGACAAGGTTAAACAATGTTTATTGAAATGTTATAAGTTAACACCCAAAGCTTACAGAAAAAAAAAATGTGAGCACAGATGTAGGGCAGATGAAAGTGTATGTGATTATATTGTTGAGTGAAGCACTTATTTTAATAGGTGGGTGAGTGGGTGTTCAGTCACCATGTTTGAAAGCCTGCAGACCTTTTGCTGAGGGAACAAGCCCTTAGCACTTTGCCTGAGGGCATGAGAAACTGGTTAGCAAACCGGGAGTGTAACTCTGCAGATGAGCTGTGGAGAAAAGAGGATCTCTACTTGGCAAGCAGGGCATCACTGCACTAGAAGGGGATACCCAGTGCTGCAGACAGATATAAGGGAACCCATGGTGGATAGCCTAAACCACCCCAACAGAGTCCACCAGTAAAAGGGGAAGCCACTAGTTCTGGTACATGGCCAGGATCAAGGTTTAGATGTTTTAAATGTAACCAGAGGAGCCATGTAGCATACAAATGTCCACTGAGACAAGGTGGGGAACAAAAGGTGTGTGAGCCAGCAAGTGGGAACTACAGCTTGCCAGCGGTAAGTCATCTGGTGACAACAGGGGTACCAAACTATCACCAGAGTTTGTATCCTACCTTAGTGGATTGAAAACAGGCCACCGCCAAGACAGACAGAGCCTCTCATATATAACCTTTGTAAAGCCTGCAGTGGTTAAAGAGAAGCAGTACTTGCTTGGGCAGTCCACTCCAGTTGGAGCTTTAGGAGGGACTCTATTCGAAATACCCTTGGCAAGGGTTCACCTTGACTGGGAGGCTGGGAAAGGAAGCAAGCAAGTAGGTGTGTTTGAGAATATCCCTGCAGATGTCTTGATAGGGAATGATTACAATAATGCAGTAACTTGTGTGAATGCAGTTACATGCAGTCAGGCTTGGAGACAGGCATGTGGGTCTGGTAGCCTAGGGGAGACCCAGACAGACCCCACACCTGAAGATGGGGCTGGCGATTTGGCTATTTCAGGGAGGGAGCTATCTTGTAGCAGTGAGCCTGAAGGTGAGCCACAGCTGTTGATAGGTACTGATCTTCCCTTGGACAGGGTGACTGCAAGGACAGAGGTATGTGGTAGTACCTGGGCTGACAGCGATGCACCGCTGTCAGAAGATACCAGACTTTCTATGGAAAGGCAGCTGGCAAGGGTCACAAAGATAGAGTTGAGACAGGTTTAGCTCTTGGACCCTACATTACGAGGCTTGAGGGAGATAGCTAAGGAAGCACCTGATTCTGAAGGGAAAGGAGACTCTGTATTCTGGAACAAAGAGTTATTGTATAGAAAGTGGATCCCTGAGGGAGGGCTAGAAGATTAGGTAATACAGTAGTTGGTAGTGCCCAGAACCTACAATCTGGCACTTCTAGCCATAGCCCATGACATTCCTTTTTTAGGTCATATGGGCATAAAGCATACCAAGAGATGTATTATACCAACTTTTTATTGGCCTGGGATTGCAAGGGATGTAATAGGGTACTGCAGAACCTGTGAACAGTGCCAGAAAGTGGGCAAGGCTGAAGACAAGTCAAAAATACATTGATGCCTTTCTCTGTGGCTGTGGAGCCATTCCAGAGGGTAGCAATGGATATTGTGGGGCCTCTGAGTACCCCAAGTTCCACATGGAAGAAATATATCCTAGTGGTAGTAGATTATGCTACTAGATACCCTGGGGTAATGGCTCTGACCTCCATTAAGGCAGAGAACGTGGCAAATGCTTTGTTAGATACTTTCAGCAGGGTAGGTTTCCCAAGAGAAATACTAGCTGACAGATGTTCCAATTTAATGTCAGACCTGCTGGCTTGTCTGTGGGAGCACTGTGGAGTGAAGCACCTACAGACTACACCCTACCATCCCCAGAATAATTTCCTTGTGGAAAGGTTAAAGTCTACACTGAATACCATGCTAAAGGTATTTACAGACCAGTGTAATAGATAGTGGGACAATATTTGCCCCATCTACTGTTTGTATACAGAGAGGTACCCTAGGAATCCACATGTTTTTCACCCTTTGATTTGTTGTATGGGCATAGGGTTAGGGGGCCCTTGGATTTGATTTGTGATGAGTGGGATGGTGAGTGTGAATCTTACAAGGAGTCTGTTGTGACATATGTCCTAAACCTCGGGACAACTCTTAGGGAGCTCATGAGCTTTTCCCAGGAGAACTTGTCCGGAGCCCAACAGCAGAAAAAAAGTCTAATATGACAAGAATGCCTGAGCCCGAGAGTATGCTGTAGGATAGCACATTATGGTGCTTATTCCTGCTAGACACAATAAGCTCCAGACAGCTTGGGAAGGGCCCATCACACTGGTAAGGATTGTCAGTGATGTTAACTACATGGTACAACTGCTAGGAAGGAAGCTAGGTCACAAACTGTACCATGTTAACATGATGAAGCCCTACCATGATAGGGAGGCCCTTGTGCTGTATTTGGAGTGGGTGGCTGGAGGAGTCTAAGGGGGATCTGGTGACTGATCCCCTCACTGAGACTTGGACTGACAGCTCAGTGGAAGGAGTAGCAATGACCCAGTGGCTATCCTCTATCCAGATTCAAGCACTCCAAGGAGTGTTGTAGGAGTTTAGGGACATGTTCATTGGGAAACCTTGGTGCACCCACCTGGTGCAGCACAATGTGGATACAGGACCCCAAAGACCTATCACGCAGGCTCCTTAAATCATGCTTGAGTAAGTCTGACAGACTCTGAGGAAGAAGATATAAAAAATGTTGGAACTGGGAGTAATTCAGGAGTCCAGCAGTCCCTGGGCCTCCCCAGTGGTGCTGGTACCAAAGAAGTATGGCAGTACCAGGTCCTGTGTGGACTACCGAAAACTAAACAGTCACACAGAATCAGATGCTTACTCCATGGCTAGGACAGATGATGCCTTAGAGCAGCTGGGTGGGGCTAAGTATCTGACCACTATTGATCTGACCAAGGGCTATTGGCAGGTGCCCTTGACTCCCATCACTAGAGAGAGGTCAGCCTTTGTGACTTGTGACTCCTTTCAGATTGTATGAGTTCACAAAGATGCCCTTTGGTATGAAAAATGCAGCAGTGACCTTCCAGAGGCTGGTAGATTATATCCTAGCAAGAAAAGGAAATTATGCCCTTGCTTACCTGGATGATATTGCTATCTAACAGGAGATTATTCCCTTGCTTACCTGGATGATATTGCTATCTACAGCCATTCCTGTCAACAGCACTTTCAGCAGGTCAGGGAGGTCCTGAGCAGTCTGCAAAGGGCAGGGTTGACCATTAATCCTAGTAAGTGTCATGTGGGTATGGCAGAGGTCTCCTACCTGGGACATAGAGTGGGGAGTGGTAAGATTAGGCCAGACCCTATCAAAGTGGAAGCTATTCAGGCATGACCTGCCCCTGTTACCAAAAAGTAGTTGAGGGTGTTCTTGGGGACAGCAAGATACTATAGAACGTTCATTCACAATTATAGAACAATAGCTCCTCTCCTCACAGACCTGATGAGGAAAAACAAGCTAGATAAGGTTGTGTGGAGCCCAGCCTGCAAGCAGGCATTCCAAAAGCTGAAAGGGGCTTTGGGAGGACTCCCTGTGCTAGCCAGGCCAGATTACAGCAAAGAATTTGTTGTACAGGTGGATGCTTCAAACCATGTGGTGGGGGCTGTACTCAGCCAGGTTTCTTCAGAGAAGCAGAGTACCCTGTTGTATATCTCAGCCAAAGACTCCAACCCAGGGAGGAATGTTATACAGCTGTAGATAAAGAATGCTTAGCCATAGTATGGTTACTGCAAAAACTTCAGCACTATCTGTATGGAAGGAAATTTACTGCGGTTACAAACCACAACTCATTAACATGGCTACATCGAGCTAGACAGCAAAATTCCAACTTATTAAGGTGGAGCCTAGGGTTGCAGGCATATGACATGACAGTGCAGCACCATAGTAGAGTCAACAATGCCAATGCAGACGGGTTCTCAAGACAGGGTATGACTTAATGTGTTCCCAGACAGGCTCACTTCTCTCAAGTAACATGTCTCCAGGGTCACATGAAAAACTAGATTGAGTCTTCAAAGGGGGAAAGAGATGTGATAATGTGAGGTAGTGCAAGCTGTGCCAGAGGGAGCAGGGCACTGCATGTCCAACATATGCCAGCATAGCTAGCTGGAGTTTTGTAAAGACTTATATGTCATTTGAATATGAAACTGATTTGTACAGATGCTTGTGTTAAAATGTATTTATAAAGTTGTTTGTGTTAAAAATGTATTAATAGTGGGCCTTGGTGGACAGAAATGAAATATACATGTATGTCAGACTTTATTGTTGTAACTGATGAAATGCATATATTTTAACAGATGATACTGGAAGGGATGAGATTAAGCTCAACCAAGCTAACCTTAAGAAAAATAGCTTGATAGTAAATGACTTGGCTTAGGCCATAAAGATTGTATCTCACAGGTCTGAATGCAGTCAGAGGCTCAATGCCCATGAAAAGCCTGGACTGGGACCCTACTCTACTGTCCTTTGTGGTGAACTAATTGCTACCCTGGGGTGCCAGAGAATGGGTTGTTAGGTTCTGCAGGAAGGGTGGAAGTGTTGGAATTGTTTTACAGTTTCCAGATGCTGTATTAAACCTTATCTAAAGTTCCATGTGTGTATTGTGACTGCCCTGGCTCAGTCTCTAATGAGAGGGTAGTGTGGGAACCACAGAGTCAGGTGACCAGATGTGATGTCATTCTGTAGCCAGTACTGAAATTGTATTTGAATAATAGTGAGAGATGTGAGGTGTGCACTCTGTTTTTGGACCTGACAAGACAATCATCCATGTTCATCTTGCCTTGCTTTAGTAAGTAACCAAGGATCAGTAATTCTTCAGTCAGATAGAAAAATATAGTGAAATTAATTAAATGTAGGTTTTTCTGTATCTGTCTGAGTCTTTCCATCTGTGTTGTTTTTTTATGTTTCATGTGGTTGAAACTCTGTTGTTTATTGTAAATAGATATTCAGTATTTTCATGTTTTTTATTATTTAATATTAACTATATTTAAATCTTTCATTGTGGCTGCTTTTTTAGAAAATATTTAACCTTTGAGAGTTATTGCATTTATTTAGTGGCAGTGTGCCTCCACTTTCCTGAAAATATTGCTGCTTAGTTAAAAACTACCATTTGTATAAGTATTAATACGTGTAACTGGGTACCCTGGTAAGAGCCTTAAAGTAGCTGATTTTGGGAGTTCTGCTGGCAGTAAATCTAATAGTCTTGGTGGAGTTGGCATAACTGGTAAATTGTGCCAGCCTTTCCCCGGTGTGTGTGTGTGTGTGTGTGTGTGTGTGTGTGTGTGTGTGTGTGTGTGTGAAAATCAAATCTCAAACAGAGTGTTTGTGACAGCTACTTTCAACAGGGACTCTGAGATCACTGATTTCACAGAAATGGTGGTAGAGGCCTTGGTTTGGAACACCCAGCTAAGGACTAAGCTCTATAGTGGTCAGTGCAGAGTCTTATTTGGGGCCTAGAGAGAAAGCACAGCCCCAGGACAGGAGTGTGCATTCCCTGTGTGCTCTTAAGTGAAATTGTATTTGGTGGAGAGAGCTGTATCTGAAAATACTGTGTGCCTATTTTTTTCACAGTGAACATTTCCCAGCGGTGTCAGTGGTGAGGATTGCGGCTTCCTGATCACTGACCTAGAGGAGGGACATCACAGAGGATACAGGAATGGTACATCAAGAAATAAAAATAGTTCTATCAATGACAATGTCACAGTCATTAGTTTTTAAACTCACTTCTATGGAATTGTTGCTTCTGAATTATATGCTGGAAGAGAAGAAAGCAAAGTCCACTAAAGGCTCTTCAGATTGAGAAACTGGATTGTTGGGATACACATACATCTTCTGTCACATAACTATTTTCTCTACAGAAATGGAATTCTGAGGGACTTGAGGAATGTTCTAAAATGGTAGCCAGAACAGATTTTGCTGGTTATAGAGAGCATTAACAAATATGACTGTTGAGCAAGCTTCTTTGCTCTTGTGTAGGATGTGTACAACATTGGTAGCCATAATGTAACCATTATCATTTCTCTTCCTATTTATATTGCTTCATTTACGCACAGAGTGGTTACTGCACTGGTAGCTTTGATTTTACCATTCCCATTCCCATTCCTCTTCTTGTCTGTGTTACTTCAGTTACACTTGGGGTGATTACTGCACTGGTAGCCATGATGTAATTACTCTCATTTGTCTCCCTGTTTAAGTTACTTCAGTTAAACATGGGGTGGTTACTGCTCTGATAGCTCTGATATAATTGCTCTCATTACTCTCCCTGTTTAAGTTATTTCAGTTACACACTGGATGGCTATGCATTGGCAGCCATGATGTAATTACTCTCAATATTCTCCCTGTTTAAGTTACTTCAATTACACATGGGGTGGTTACTTTACTGGTAGCCATGATTATGCTCCCTTTTTAAGTTGCTTTAGTTACACATGGGGTGGTTACTGCACTTGTAGCCATGATGTAATTACTATCAATACTCTCCCTGTTTAAGTTACTTCAATTACACATGGGGTGGTTACTTTACTGATAGCCATGATGTAATCACTCCCTGTTTAAGTTACTTCACTTGCACATGGGGTAGTTACTGCATTGGTAGCCATGATGTAGTTACTCTTATTACTCTCCCTGTTTAAGTTACTTCAGTTGCACATGGGGTGGTTACTGCACTGATAGCCATGATGCCATTTCTCGACCTGTTTAAGTTATTTCAGTTATACACAGAGTGGTTGCTGCACTGGTAACTGTGATGTAGCTACTCTCATTACTCTCCCTGTTTAAGTTACTTCAGTTACACACTGGGTGGTTACTTTACTGGTAGCCATGGTGTAATTACTCACATTACTCTCCCTGTTTAAATTGCTTCCGTTACACATGGGGTAGTTGCTGCATTTGTAGCCATGATGTAATTACTCTCATTACTATCCCTGTTTAAGTTGCTTCCGTTACACATGGGGTGGTTACTGCACTGGTAGCCATGATGTAATTACTCTCATTACTATCCCTGTTTAAGCTGCTTCAGTTACACATGGGGTGGTTACTACACTGGTAGCCATGATGTAATTACGTTCATTTCTATCCCTGTTTAAGCTGCTTCAGTTTCACATGGGGTGGTTGCTGCACTGGTAGCCATGATGTAATTACTCTCATTACTATCCCTGTTTAAGTTGCTTCAGTTATGCATGGGGTAGTTACTGCACTGGTAGCCAGAATGTAATTACTCTCATTACTATCCCTGTTTAAGCTGCTTCAGTTACACATGGGGTGGTTACTACACTGGTAGCCATGATGTAATTACTTTCATTTCTATCCCTGTTTAAGTTACTTCAAGTTACACATGGGGTGGTTACTGCACTGGTAACCATGATGTAATTACTCTAATTACTATCCCTGTTTAAGTTACTTCAAGTTACACATGGGGTGGTTACTGCACTGGTAACCATTATGTAATTACTCTAATTACTATCCCTGTTTAAGCTACTACAGTTACACATGGGGTGGTTACTGCACTGGTAACCATGATGTAATTACTCTAATTACTATCCCTGTTTAAGTTACTTCAGTTACACATGGGGTGGTTACTGCAGTGGTAACCATGATGTAATTACTCTAATTACTACCCCTGTTTAAGTTACTTCAGTTACACATGGGGTGGTTACTGCATTGGTAACCATGATGTAATTACTCTAATTACTATCCCTGTTTAAGTTACTTCAGTTATACATGGGGTGGTTACTGCACTGGTAACCATGATGTAATTACTCTAATTACTATCCCTGTTTAAGTTACTTCAGTTACACATGGGGTGGTTACTGCACTGGTAACCATGATGTAATTACTGTAATTACTATCCCTGTTTAAGTTGCTTCAGTTACATATGGGGTGGTTATTGCACTGGTAACCATGATGTAATTACTCTAATTACTATCCCTGTTTAAGTTGCTTCAGTTACACATGGGGTGGTTATTGCACTGGTAACCATGATGTAATTACTCTAATTACTATCCCTTTTTAAGTTACACATGGGGTGGTTACTGCACTGGTAACCATGATGTAATTACTCTAATTACTATCCCTGTTTAAGTTGCTTCAGTTACACATGGGGTGGTTATTGCACTGGTAACCATGATGTAATTACTGTAATCACTATCCCTGTTTAAGTTGCTTCAGTTACACATGGGGTGGTTACTGCACTGGTAACCATGATGTAATTACTCTAATTACTATCCCTGTTTAAGTTGCTTCAGTTACACATGGGGTGGTTACTGCACTGGTAACCATGATGTAATTACTCTAATTACTATCCCTGTTTAAGTTACTTCAGTTACACATGGGGTGGTTACTGCACTGGTAACCATGATGTAATTACTCTAATTACTATCCCTGTTTAAGTTACTTCAGTTACACATGGGGTGGTTACTGCACTGGTAACCATGATGTAATTAGTCTAATTACTATCCCTGTTTAAGTTACTTCAGTTACACATGGGGTGGTTACTGCACTGGTAACCATGATGTAATTACTCTAATTACTATCCCTGTTTAAGTTACTTCAGTTACACATGGGGTGGTTACTGCACTGGTAACCATGATGTAATTACTCTAATTAGTATCCCTGTTTAAGTTGCTTCAGTTACACATGGGGTGGTTACTGCACTGGTAACCATGATGTAATTACTCTAATTACTATCCCTGTTTAAGTTACTTCAGTTACACATGGGGTGGTTACTGCACTGGTAACCATGATGTAATTACTGTAATTACTATCCCTGTTTAAGTTACTTCAGTTACACATGGGGTGGTTACTGCACTGGTAACCATGATGTAATTACTGTAATTACTATCCCTGTTTAAGTTACTTCAGTTACACATGGGGTGGTTACTGCACTGGTAACCATGATGTAATTACCCTAATTACTATCCTTGTTTAAGTTGCTTCAGTTACACATGGGGTGGTTACTGCACTGGTAACTATGATGTAATTACCCTAATTACTATCCCTGTTTAAGTTACTTCAGTTACACATGGGGTGGTTACTGCACTGGTAACCATGATGTAATTACTCTAATTACTATCCCTGTTTAAGTTGCTTCAGTTGCACATGGGGTGATTATTGCACTGGTAACCATGATGTAATTACTCTAATTACTATCCCTGTTTAAGTTACTTCAGTTACACATGGGGTAGTTACTGCACTGGTAACCATGATGTAATTACTCTCATTACTATCCCTGTTTAAGTTACTTCAGTTACACATGGGGTGGCTACTGCACTGGTAACCATGATGTAATTACTCTAATTACTATCTCTGTTTAAGTTGCTTCAGTTACACATGGGGTGGTTACTGCACTGGTAACCATGATGTAATTACTCTAATTACTATCCCTGTTTAAGTTACTTCAGTTACACATGGGGTGGTTACTGCACTGGTAACCATTATGTAATTACTGTAATTACTATCCCTGTTTAAGTTGCTTCAGTTACACATGGGGTGGTTACTGCACTGGTAACCATGATGTAGTTACCCTAATTACTATCCCTGTTTAAGTTACTTCAGTTACACATGGGGTGGTTACTGCACTGGTAACCATGATGTAATTACTCTAATTACTATCCCTGTTTAAGTTGCTTCAGTTGCACATGGGGTGATTATTGCACTGGTAACCATGATGTAATTACTCTAATTACTATCCCTGTTTAAGTTGCTTCAGTTACACATGGGGTGGTTACTGCACTGGTAACCATGATGTAATTACTCTCATTACTATCCCTGTTTAAGTTACTTCAGTTACACATGGGGTGGTTACTGCACTGGTAACCATGATGTAATTACTCTAATTACTATCTCTGTTTAAGTTGCTTCAGTTACACTTGGGGTGGTTACTGCACTGGTAACCATGATGTAATTACTCTAATTACTATCCCTGTTTAAGTTACTTCAGTTACACATGGGGTGGTTACTGCACTGGTAACCATGATGTAATTACTGTAATTACTATCCCTGTTTAAGTTACTTCAGTTACACATGGGGTGGTTACTGCACTGGTAACTATGATGTAATTACCCTAATTACTATCCCTGTTTAAGTTGCTTCAGTTACACATGGGGTGGTTATTGCACTGGCAGCCACAATGCAAGTGTTCTCATTCTTTACCCTGTTTAAGTTATTTAATTTATACACAAGGTGGTTACTGTACTGAGAGCCATGGGGTAATCATTTTCACACCTCAACTTGTTAATATTTGTTTGACCTAGAGTAGGTAAGCCATCTCATTTACCATTTTGTTCTAGTTGATATAAATGAGACTCACAAATAATCCCTTTGCTTAAAGCAAACCCATGTATCAGCAGGATGTGTGGACACCCTGTGAAAGATGTACATGGCCAGGCAGCACAATCTTCTCTTTATTACACCATGTAGCATTGTTTTGTCATGATATTTAAACTGCCTGGTTCAGTTATAGAGATATCTACAGGCATAAAGGACAGTAGGCATGCTAGGTCATTTGCATGTAATAGGCATACCAAGCTAATAAAAGTGTTCTGCTAGAGGGACCGTCAGAAGCTGCAACTGATAATTAACTGTCAATCCTCTGAATACATCTTTTGGAAAATGGAAATCCTGAGGGGTCGGATTCATGAACACCTACACAAAATGTAGCAGATTTGTATTCAAGAATATCCATACCACATTTTTGTGTTTACTATTCACTCAAAAATTAGACTGTGTAGCTGTAGTCTACACATTGTGATAACCTGTATGAAGCCCCCTCAACATTTAAGGTTGCAAGAAAATCAGTAGGAAAAGTAAAATTAGGAGGAAGAAGGTAGGAGTTATACCTGTGTTGTCTATTCACTCAGAATGGTGTACACATAGTGTGCACCTAGTGTAGTTCATGAATCCGATCTAAGGACTACAAACGGACATCATATCATTTACTGAAATGGACTCCGGGGAGGAATACAGTGGACACAGAATTACAGAAAAAAGTTTTACAGTGGGGAATCTCTATAGAATTACTAGGTTAATTTCATACTATAATTTGCAGATTTGGGAAAAAAATCTATACAAATGGGCAATGTGGAAAACATTCCAGAAAATAATGGACAGTATTTACATACTGTTTTTCATCTGAACAAGAAACCAGTGAATGAGAAGACAGCAGAGAATTCGTTATGGTGAAATCAATTTGCTTTGCAACTTAAAGAGGATCAAATAAAACTCTGCTAAGATAATCCAGCTTGTGTTATCAGACACTGGTAGCCCTCTGCCTCTTCTATCCTCCACCCCCACCTACTGAGAGCTGTACAGCTGGCGTAATCTTGAAATCATTCTGCTGAGTGCAGATCCCCCTTCTAGGCAAAGACGAAGTGCATATTCATTTTTTTAAGGTTTGTCATATTTTATATTTACTTATAACTTGATTATGTAAAAGCTGCATCCTTTATACTTTGGACAAAGTGAAAGAACCATCAGTGGAAAAGGCCAACATGGGAACCCTAAATCATTCTGTGTCAGACAATGTCCCCCTAGTCCTTTAGTTTCTGTTAACACATTACTGATGAATCAAGCACTCGGGGCAGGATGGGAAGGGAGGGAGGGGTTGGAAACAGTGTGATCTAAAATTATTCCTAACAGCCCAGGCTGCTTGTGGGCATTAAGAAGAAAATACAAAGTAGTGACAAAATTCACTCCTGCCATCCTTGTTCTTCTTACTTTTACCTTCCTGTGCCCCCTGCTGGGCACAGGTGCTTTTCCAGTGCTAGTAAGATAGCCAAACCAATGTTTGTGCTGTCATTACAGAGTCCTTGATGTAAACTGAAGTGTGCAGACTCCCAGCTAATGACACTGTAATAGAATGTTCAAATATCACTAAACCAGTTTCTTCCCTGGTTATTCTAAGAGAACTACCTGACTACCATATTAGAAAATTGAGTAAAAGCAGAACCGCACTAGAAACTGATATTCACCCTCAGGTATGTTGTGCTGTTTTACTACGGTATTAAGTCAAATATTACTTTCTTTTATTTAAAGAGGATTTTCCTGGGACTGTAAATCTTTTAATAATACTTTTGTAAAGAATCTGCAATGATCAAGGGACTTAATATAAATGGAAGAGGTTTGTTTCGTGAATCCTTGCAATGATTATTGCTTTATTTTCTGCAGTAAAAAAGTACACATTCTTGATTTTGTAGAAACTACTGGAAAAGTATCTAGAAATGTATGCACTTATATGAGCAGTGCCTTGTACTATGGCATTATCAGTAATCTGTGGATGGAAGAGAATGGCCTCTTAAAACATTTTGCATTTATTCCCTGTCTCATTGCCCTGCTGAGTGAGACAGACATGCACTCTTTGCTGACAGTTTCTGTTCATTATCTTTAAGTACCATAAATGTCTGCCATCTTTTTAACTGTAACTGTTACTGCAATGTCACAGTAAGTGTGTCATGCTGCTGATTCTACAGTGTCCCTTGAGCTGACTTTGTTATATGTGAACTGTTAACGGCAGTAACTACAGTGTGACATCTTGATTCAGAGCTACACCTGGTTTTGCTGAATGCTTGCCAGCTATGTCTGCACAGAACAGTGTCCCTCAGTCCCCTACAGTGAACTTGAGAAGACCAATGTGTGTCACTGCAAAAGCAGAATTATAAACAGACACAGAAAATATTGCTAAAATTCTCTACCCAGTGAAGTCATATTACACATATTGACCTTCCCAACCAAACTGTCATTACATCACATACATTTATACCATTCATCTAGACAGTGAGCAATTATAAATAGCTAGCGTATAGGTCTATTTTATGCATTTTTCACTGTAGGTTCACTATTGCCACAAAAAAGAAAGAAAAGAAATTCTCTTTAACCTTTACAGACTAAAATTTGACTTGGTGGATATCATCTAAATGGGTGGTGCCAGCAATGTTTCTGTTTTTTTTTAACACATAATACTTACTCTAGCCCCTCTGGAAATATAATTGGGATAACACAAACAGTGCTTTCTCACGTTGGGCAATTACTGTTTTTCATTAACCCCAGCCCAAGGCACCAGTCTCTCTTTTTGTTTTTTATCACACACTAGCCCTGAAGCAAAGGCCATCTAATGCTCTTAACTGTGATTACATTAAAAGTGGGTTACTGGAGCATGGTGCTAGGAAACAGAAGACTAACGTCACTGTAACGGCCTTGTGCATCCTCAGATCATATTGATTATCAAGATACTATACTTCTTCATCTTCAGCTCTATTCTTGTAAGTGTGTGTGTGTGTGTGTGTGTGTGTGTGTGTGTGTGTGTGTGTGTGTGTGTGTGTGTGTGTGTGTGCGCGTGTGTGTGCTTATGTATGCGCAGTCTTTAAATATTGACTTCATACTCTTCCTCTTCCAGTACACAGCATTGCTTGAAAAATCTCCCCCCAAAATTCAAATCACAACTTAACAGCCTTAGGTACATATTATTTCGTAATCTGTAAATAATGCAACATATTTAAAGGTCGACTGGATTAGTAAACATCCTTCTGAAAGGCTGAGTTAGCAGTGACGTCTTTCAGTATAAAAGATGTTAAATTCATGCAGCACTTTTGCTGAACTCATATTAAGTAAATGATTAGGCCTTATAATTTCTGACTGCAAATGGTTCTCAAAGCACCCTGCTCTTTTTGCTCTGTACTCAGTCACAAATAAGTGAGAAAGGTCAAAGTGATTTTACTATGCCTTGCCCATACTAAATGTTTAAAGAAGGCAGCTACAAAATATATTATGCTTGTGTATGCATGCATGTACAGACAGACACACAAAACACTCACACATCCACTCTCTCATGCTACGAAGTCCAAAATATCAACTGCAAAAGACTGAACTGCAAAACATCGAACCTATGTATTAACGGCTTTTTTAGCAGTTCTAAAAAGCCAGCAGCTTGTTGTATGACATTCAGGTACAGTGGGAACTGTTTTTTTGCCCTTTCCCCAATATAGTGTGATCTTGGAGATGGTATATATAAGTAGCAAGGGCTGAGGGTACTGCAAGGGGGAGGGCCTACCCCCACACACACCGCATAGTATGTGATTGCATTCTTTTAGTTTTCACTTTTTCTTTTAGGTTTCAGTGTTATATATACAAATTCCAGGCATATGTACAAATGGACAATTCACTCTCTCCAGGACTCCCCCCCCCCCCAATACATACTTTTGAGATGTGCTTTAAGTCTGACCTCAACTCTTACCTGTTTGAGCAGCTTTATTATCATAACAGATATTAACTAGCTGCTTGCTGTTCAGTGTTGTTGATGAGTTTTGATTGGTTTTATGCTATTCTGTGGTGCTCTTTTTAATCTTACTGTCAGGTGTTTTTTTTTCAAAGTGGATGATATAGATAAGTATGATATGATTTAAATACATCATGCCAAACTGCTCAGACAGGCAAGACGGCTTAGCATAAAGTGAGTTCAGTTGATGTGGAGCTGTGATAGTGGTTCAACCTATTAAAAAAGAGAAACAGTAGTGGTCAGTCTATATCATTAAATGTATTTACATGTCATTTTGAAAACTGTTTTTGCATCTGAAAGTTGCAACTTGACATATTTTTAGAAGGTGTGGAAAATACTGCATTCTCTGCAGGTTTCTTGCTATCTCCCTAAATAACCATATTCCTGAAAGGGTCATACATGAACTATGTATAGCAGCTTAGCTTGTGCACTGGGAAGTGACAAACCACATGGATAACTAAACTGTTGGTAAACTCCATAGGGACTTCAGTAGCTGGAGCTCTTACCAGCAAATGGGAGGCTAGATATGCCAGCCAATGCAGAATAACTTAAGGAAGACAGCATTTTAAAAGCAGCACTGAGACTAGTTCATCATGTTTTAAGTTATCTAAGCTGTGCAGCTTCTTTCAGTGTCAAATCTACAACAGCACTCTACATGCTTTTTGCAAGACATTGTTGATAAAAAACTAGTTGCACAAGTACAACAACAAACCCTAATGTGGCCCCAGTTACTTCAAGGGGCCATGGCTCAGGCCTTTCAGCAGTTTAAAATTTGCATACTGTAGCTTTTACTCTTTCTTGCTTTGGGCATATCTGTTTTCTGTCTGTCTGTTATACACTTGCACACACTTGACTGACTGTAAAGCTGACAAATTTTGCAGGGAAAGAGCGTGTTTGCTGATGAAGTAATTATTGGGACTTTGCTGCTTCAGCGTCTAGGACGACTTAAAAAATACCTCATTTTTGCTGTGCTTCACTCCTCATACTTTCAAATATTAAATACACTGTTCTAGCCAGCATAGTTAGGCTGTACAACTGACCCTGGGTCCTAAGGTTATAAGTCTGAGCTCCATATCAGTAATCTGGGCTTTTGTCCAAAGCTAACAATGTAGTCTGAAGCCGAAGTAGAAAGGAGGAGAGAGGAAGGCAAAGCAGATATTAAACAGAGTGACTCAAATTCTGGTCTTGCCACATTATTCACATTAATGCTAAGTATGCTAGTCATTAAAAAAGCAACATAATGTAATGCATTTTCATATGCGACATAAAATACATTTTAACAAACCTGCCTATATATATATATGTGTGTGTGTGTGTGTATATATATAAACACAGGCACATACACACACACACACACACACACACACACACACACACACATATATATATATATATATATATATATATATATATATATATGAATGATAATAATGAATAATTGAAGGTGAGTTTGATTGAAAAACATTGTGCAAACTCACAGGAAATTATCATTAATCACTGCTAACACTATCACAAAAAAGTAATAGTAAGTGTAAACCAATAGTTTAAATTTGCAATTAAGAAAAGTAAAAAAAAAAAAAAAAAAAAACAGCTTTTTACGTGGGGGGCTTTGCAGCACACACCCCTCAACTTGAGGGCTCCAGGCCAATATCCCTAGAAGTTATATATACTAACTCCAAGGATGTACAAACTCAAAAATAGACAAGAACCCTTGAATTATGTAATGCTCGATATAATGAACTTTGACCGTTACATAACCAGCAACAGAAAACACCACCATTTCACCATGAGATAAAATACATGCAGTGATAACTCGTATAACACTCATATTTATTTATTTACTTATTTTACATTTGTTGATTGGGAGAATCTAACTAGATGCATGTCCATTTTCAGCGGAGGCTCGGGGAGAAAAGCTCCACAGTTTGTTAATGTATAACTAAGTCATTTAACATATACAAAGTTATTTAACATATAGAAAGAACAAGTACAAAAATAACATTTTAGCTTACAGAGATATAAATGTAGTAGAAGGAGACGTTAGATGTATGCACAATAATATTTACTTCACCAGTAATATCATAAATGGGAATATGCATAATTTACCAAGGAATATACATAAGTTACCAAGAATTGTATTTTGAGTATGGTGGTGTTAGAAAGAAATGGGGAGTACAAAGAGTAGAAGAACGTTGTTTACAGCATAATAAGACTGCTAGTAGATGAAGTAGTTACTGTGAGGAGGTTGATAGATCATTTGCTGAGCTGAGGAAACAGGTATAGAGGGTCATATATATATATATATATATTATATGGCTCTGCTTCTAATATTCGAAATGCCATGTCATTGTCTTTTGCTTTCGCGACATGAAAATCGTGAAAATGAAAAACCCGAATGGCAATTTTTTTCCCATGGCAAGTAATCATTTGCCCAGACTCCAACGAAGCACACACTAAAGTAAATAAAACTCACCTAGGTGGGGGCTACACCACTCAGACCTCCCAAAGGGGGGGCTTTACCCCCCTTAACTATATATACCAACTCCAGAATCGCACTGCAGTGTAGAAAAGGGCATGTTGAGCAAGTGCTTACTTGACCTGGGAAAAATTCGCTGTTCGGGTACTTTGTTTTTGCAAGCTTTGTCTAGTGAAAATAAAATTCGATGACATGACCTTTCGAATATTAGAAGGTTATCCATATGTGTGTGTGTGTGTGTGTGTGTGTGTGTGTGTATGTGTTTTTATATATATATATATATATATATATATATATATATATATATAGTTCCACTTTATAATCTCGAAATACTCAAATATCGAATTTCAGTATCTCGAGACCATAAAGTTGAATGCTTGAAATCCTGAAACCCCAAAACCGCTACAGACAAAATCACGAACATAAACACACCATACACCACACAACACATACACCATCCTACTCACACTACAACAAATAAACAAACAAAACACACACAAACACAAAAACACAAATCAACAAACCTACACTACATATAAGAAGGGGAACAAACCCCCCTTGCACCCCCCACACCCCCCTACTTATATATATATATATATATATATATATATAAATATATACTAACTCCAAGATCAGACCAAACAAAAAAAGACAGCAAACTCACCACTAGACACTCTACAGTACCCTCACACACACACATCACAAATATACAAACACCACTACTTTCAACACTTAAACACTCATACTTTTACCTGCCTACCCTTACCCACACATAAAACTTCCAAACATACTCACATACACTCATACAAATACCTAAAACTCTAACAAAATACTCACTTACCTTACATACCAGCCAAATCCACACACTAAACCGTACATGCTGCACACACTACATCCCACGACAAATACCGGAACATTTCCAGATTCGCGGTTATGGAGTTTCACGATTTTAAAAATTTGTCTTTATGGTCTCGAGATACTGAAATTTGATATTTCAGTATTTCGAGATTATAAAGTGGAACTATATATATATATATATATATATATATATATATATATATATATATATATATATATATATATCTGTGTGTGTGTGTGCGCACATGCATATAGACAGAAATAGGAATGTAGAGTTTAAGAAGCATGACAGCTACAGAGAAACAGACAGACAAGTACAGAAACAGACAAAGCACACAAGATCCATGTATACAGATTCTAAAAAGGCTATGATACCCACAGACCTTTTTGTATTTAACTACACAGCACTTCAATGTAGCAATCAGAGAAGGTATGCTCAGTACAGAAAATGATGTATTAATAGACTTGTCTTACTCAGTGTAACTGTCCCATTTTAATTGTAATCTCACTAATCAAAAGTCAGCAAGTAGCTATGTGTAGGCCCAACCACTCACCTTTCATTCAACCGGTACAAATGTTGTACCCTACTTGCCCATTTAATAAATTACTATACTTCTGTCATTCCTTCTTCCTTATAAATTATCTCAGCATCTTTAGGTTGTCAATTCCCACCTTTGGGTATTCCTCCATCCTTCATTTTCCACTTTCCAGCTGTTAACCTTCTTCACAAAACTCTTTAGGGATGCTCTCTCCCAGGTCTCTCCTCCGCTACAAGAATGCACATATTTCATGTTTTCCATAAACCTTCTCTCATCCTACCTTTTTGTAACATATCTAGTGTATCTTTTCTAACATATCTAGTGTAATTCTACTTCTGTGGCATGTCATTATCTCTTGGCCACTTTCTGGCCCTAGTACCCTCATTCCCCTGTTCACAGCTATGATCTCTTTCTATTGTTGCTCATCTCACATTATACCATCTCTTACTTTCCATCTCCTCCGTATAATTTCAATGGTTTCTCTCAGTGTACATACCTTTCCCACTACTCTGACTCATTTTACAACCCTTACCATCTTCTTTCTGTTATTTCCCTCCTCATCAAATTCTCTTCCCATGACAGTACCCTCTACAGCTTCCTCCCATACCGTTTTCAGGCACTTTTTTATCTGCTCAGTCCCACCAATCCTTATTTTCTAACCCATATATCTGTTTCAGCCAGATGGAGTTTATGCAAATGAACCCCCCTTAATTTTCTACCTTGAAATTTCCTCCTCTGTAAATACCGTTTATTTTCTGTAACCCTTTCCAAATATACTCCACCTACACATGTCCAGACCTGTACTGTACTAAACACTGTCGTGTCTTTATCCATTTAACCTGATACATTCCAGAGATGCTTTCCTGTAATTTTTATCATCTTACTAAAGTTTTCTCCCCCCACTTCTTTCTCTGAGTGTCCACCTAGATGGTACCAGCAAGCTTTTAACTCTAACATGACAGAGATCCTCATTTCCAACTCTTTGAATAGTTCCTTTACAATCCTCCATCTACTCTTTAGATCACTTCAACAAACTTGCTCTGTGGTCTTACTTGAAAGTGTCAAAATAAGGGCAGGATCTTTGGTCAGGTCATCATCTTTATGATTTTTATAATTATTGTTGCAAGGCTCTCAACTTCTTTGCTCAAGAATCAGGAACAAAGTCACAAAATAATGAGGGGGCACCTCAAATAAGGGGTACTTTTTAAATATTACTTTGATTCATTTACAAAGTTAACAGAAAAACAGTTTTGCATTAGTATGCATTTTTCTAAACAATAAGTATGACACTTAATAGAGCCTGCATTAGAACATCAAATGTTCTACATAGTAAACACTCACATGAGCAAAAATGCAGGACCTCGAAAACGTTATTGTGGGGGGCTGTGCCCCCCCCATCCCCTGCTAAATATATATTCCAACTCCGAGATCACACTACAGTGATGAAAGGGCAAATATTACAATAAAAAAAAAAAAAAAAAAAACTTTGAGGTCCTGCATTTTTGCTCATGTCAGCGTTCGCCATTTAGAACATGCGATGTTCTGCTATAGACCCAACTTAATATCTACCATTATTGACTGGTTGTAATCCTCTGTGATTTACCAGAAAAATCAAAAGTGTTTTGAGGGACAAAGCAAAAATATGAGACATAATTAAGGATATTTTACAAAATTGGGGACAGCAGAGAGGTATGTGGGTACTTTTCTCACAATTATTTTATCCACCATTAGCCACTTATGATTTTTTTCAGTTATGTTTATCCAGGTCTCACATGCTAAGTTTTGTAAACTAATTGAAAACATATTTTCTCTGAAAAAAATTGATTATTTTTCCATTTTGGGGCTGCCATAGTTATTTCAATTCCTTTTACTGTGTCTTTTCTGTCTAAAAATAATTTTTGTGGACTGGTAGTTTTACTGGCAATTGCTGGTTGTCTTCCAAGGGAAATAGGTACAATTTTCAGCTTGACAATGGAACAGAATACCAGTCCCATGGTCGTTCCTTCTTCCAGCCACAAAAAGAGAAAGTTAAGCAAACAACTTTTGCCACCACTGCAGCCTAGCAATTTGCCTGAGCTGCTGGTGGGGGACTCTGATGTGGCCATTTGTTGTATGTCAAACCACTCATCTTTTTCCTCAGATCCCCTGGTGTAGCAGCTACATCCACTATTGACCTGGGATTAACCACTTCCTCTGCAGCTATCTTGAGTCCCCTCAGTGGGCAAAGGAGATACACACTTGTCAGTACTGTGACAGGAAACAAAGAAGCTTTCTCTGTTGTTTCAGAATACTGTGCCCATCCATTTTTCCTGTAAAAAAAAAAAAAAAAAAAAAAAAATTGGAATCCAAGCATGTATCTGCCCCTCCTCAAATGTCTTTGGGTAAGAGTAGTTTACTGGGAGTGGTTCAGAATTTACTTCAGGCTAGTGATCCTTCGTATAAAATAGTTTCTGGTAAAAGAAAGAGGGATTCATCTTTTCCTGAAGAGATGCAAGATTCTGAATCTGAACAGGATGATGCAGGGATGGACTCATGATTTCGTCCTCAGATTTCTGACTCAGACTTGTAGGAAAGCTCAGTTTCTGATTCTCCCTGTGGGGGTTTCTCTTTTACTGAGACTATTACTAGAATGACTCATTGTTTTCAGTGGGAGAACATTGAGGTTTCTCAGCTACTCTGAAAATACTATGAGTTGTTACAGAAGGATTTTCTAGAACCTACACCCATTCCTCCTGTACTGTCTGCTTTACAGGATGCATGTCTTACTGTCTGCAGTTTTCCTGATAGTCAGCCAGCTGTTCCTAAAAAGTCAGATAGAATGCATAAAGTTCCTCAATCTTTTAAATGTTTATACACTATCCCCAAACCTGACCCAGCAGCTACAGCCTTAGTTGATTCCACTGCTGCTAAATACTTAGTTAATGCCAGTTATACTCTTTCTAATAAGGAAGGGAAGGTTATTGATAAGTATGGGAGAAATTCTACAAGTCTGATTTTAAGAATTTTGAATTGTCAAGTTCATATGTTAAAAGTTTGTTTTGACAAATTGTGAAAATATGAGGAATATTTTATCTACAATTTCTTTTTGTGAAGAAAAATCTACTTTAAATAACTTACTTTCTTCTACTGCACATATCACTACTTATTGTTTGCAGTGTGTGCATGATTATGTTGATATTATATAATAGAATATGATATTCTTCCAGGGCTTTGGTCACTGATACTGTTTTAAGGATGTTTGCTTGGCTGTATTCTCAGAATCTCCCAAGATGATGTAAAAAATGAGATTTTAAATTCTCCCTTGTACAAAGATTTAGTGTTTGGCCCCTCTGCTGCAGAGGTGATCAAGAAGTGTGATAACAGGGGCAAGCTGATTCTGGGAATCTCTAAGATTTTTCAGCCATCCTTTTCCAAATTGTCCAAGGGATTTTCTTTCTCCTCATCCAATTTTCTCAAAAAACAGAACAGTCTTAAAGGAATTCAGGTAAACAGATATTTAAGAAAAAATAACAAGAGGATTCCAAAATGTCTCAAACCTCCCAAAACCAAGTACAGTCCAACAAGTCTGAATGACTATTCAAGAGACCATGTGACCCCCCCCTCCATCCCCCATCCTGACCCCTTTACTCTTCCAAAAAGTCCGACTCTCCATTTTTCCCTTTGGCAACAGATTGTTTCAGACAAATGGGTTTTGAAAATCCTTCATCAAGGTTACAGATGGCAGTGGGAGGAAATTTCTCCTTTCCATGGGTAATTTCTTATCCTGCAGATCAGGCTCTTTTGTTTCTACCTATTCTTCATCACATGCTGTCTCAAAGTGTGATAGAACCAGTTCCTCCTTACCAGGTGGGAGAAGGGTTTTATTCAAGGATATTCCTAGTGCCAAAGAAAGAAAATGCTTGGAGACCAGTTCTGGATCTTTCTTTCCGAAACCTGTTTGTGATAGTGTCCAAATTCAAAATGTTGCCACATCACAACCTGTTACCTCTTCTTCCCCTTTCAAGTTTTCTGGTAATAATAGACTTAAAAGATGTTTATCATTACATCCCCATTCATTCAGACTTTAGACTTCAGACATTTCTTAAGGTTTTGTGTGTCTGGATCACATTATCAGTTCTCTGCCTTACCCTTTGGACTGTCTACGCCACCAAGAGTGTGCTTAAAGTGTCTAACTCCAGTTATAGTGTATTGCAGGTTGCATGGCATCCAGATTTTTCCAAAGTTAGACAACTTGCTTATCTTTGCAGAGTCTTTTAAAGGTGTTAGGAATCTCTTCCTTGGATGTGCACAAACTAGGTTCCTACAGAACATTCAAAAGTCGTTCTTGACTCCTTCACACAGCATTGTGTTCTTCGGATGTCAACTAGACACCTCAGTTCAAAGAGCTTTTCTTCCACATGAAAAAAAAAAAGATCTTTATCTAGATCTATTTCTAATGTTTTCCATTCAGACTTTGGATACTGCGAGGAAGTATATCAGGATTTTGGGTCTTATGGCATCTGTGACTGTCATGATACCCCTGGCAAGACTCCACATAAGAAAGATACAGTGGTATCTGAAATCTCTCTGGTACCAGCATCAACACCCTTTATCTTTTCAGATCCTAGTGCTTCAGAAGAGGCAGGTGAAGACAACAGATATTCTTAAATCCAGGTCTTCCCTTCTCCCTCCCTGCTCTAAAGCAGTCAGTTACTACAGATGCTTTGGACTTTGCTTGGGGAGCAGTTTCTGGATGGATAAAAATGCAGGGAGTGTGGGACACCAAGGACGGATAAATATCAAGAAAATGCTTGCCCTGATCAAGGTACTCAGTTCTCTGAACCACCTTTAGTCCCAGGGAACTCTTCAAGTGGTTACAGACAATACCACAGTCATGTAGTACATCAACAAGCAAGGGAGAACCAGGTCATACTACCCTTTGCAGACTAGCCATATTAGGTTGGGATATAGATTTAGAGTACAATCTCACTCTACAGGCATCCAACATTTTATCAGAGCAAAACTGTGTGGCGGACAGGCTGAGCAGGACAAGGGCAGATCCACACAAATGGAAACTAGATTGGGGAGGGGGTCTTCCAAGAGTTAATCCATCTGTGGGGAATTCTTTAAATAGATCTCTTTATCTCCTCTTTGAACAATCAGCTGGCAAATTCTGTTCCAGGACTCCATTCAAGAAGGTCTGGAAGACAGATGCCTTTTCTCTTCTTTCCTTTGGACAGGAATGTCCCTGTATGCCTTTCTACCCTTTACACTATTATTGAAGGTACTTCTGAACATTCAGAAGGAATCCCCCAAGATAATTGTGGTGACTACCTTTTGGTCCAAGCAAACATGGTTCTCACTTCTTTTGGAATTGGCCAGGGACAATTACGACAAGATTCCTCACAGATCGAATCTACTCACGCAAGACCAGGGGTGTTTAATACACCATGACATCAGTCATCTTCAGTTGACTGCTTGGATGAAGGGTCTTAATTCCCTTTAGGCTCCTATTTCTGAGGATGTGCAGCAGGTACAAATTAAGGCAAGAAAGTCTGCTACTAGAAAATTGTATATTGGCAAATGGAAAAAGTTTTCTAGTTGGTACCAATAGTATAACCAGCCCCCATTCAGGGCTAGTTGTTCTCTTGGATATTTGTGTGGGTTACTAGCCTATGGCCTTTCTTATTCTTCTATCAGGGTTCATTTATTGGTCATTTTAGCATGTCTGCCCATGGGTTCTCCTCTTTCAATGTAGTCTCATGTCAAAATGTTCTTGAAAGGGGTTTTGCATAAGAGGCCTCCTGGAAAACTGGTGGCATCGCCTTGGGATCTTAATTTTATGTTAGGGAAGCTGACACTTGCTTTATTTGAACTACCTAATCCGACTGGCTTGAGGTTCTTAACATGGAAAACAGTTTTACTGATTGCTCTGACCGCTGCAAGAAGGGTGACTGAGTTGCGAACTCTTATGGTGAGTCAACCCTATCTTATTTTCCACAGGGACAGTGTTTCTTTGAGAACTAATCCTTCTTTTATGCCTAAAGTGGTATCTGAGTTTGCTTTTAGCCAAGCTATCCATCTCTCTGTTTTCTTTTCTAAACCTAAAAATGAGGGAGAAAGGATACTCCATACCGTGGATGTCCACAGACAACTCAGGTACTATCTTGAAAGAACTAAATCTTTCAGATCTTTGGATCAATTGTTCATTTCTTGTGAAGATAAGAAGAAGGGACAACCTGTGTCAAAACAGACTATTTCCAAATGGGTGTTTAAGGCTATTAACTTTTGTTATACTTACCATAACAAATCTATTCCATTCATGGTCAAGGTCCACTTTATTAAGGTCTCGGCTTCATCTATGGCTTTTTGGAAAGGGCTGGATTCCAGAAGTATTTTAGAAGCTGCCACTTGGCCCTCTGTACATATTTTTACAAAACACTATAAGCTTAATTCCTTCTCTAGGTCTAAATCAAGTTTTGCAAGGACTGCTCTCAAGGGCCTCCTGGACCCTTCTCCTTCCTCCTCCCAAATATAGTAAAAACTGAAAGAAAAATCTAGCAAGGCTAGACTTTCTACTTTGTGATTCCTTAAAACTCTTTTATTAGAGGCAACATGGAATATATGCAAATGACCTTTTAAGGATACCAGGAGTTTCAGCTATATAGCAATTCTGAATGCCCATGACTTTTTTTTTTTAAGTCTATTAATGAACAAATTCAGGCCAATAAAACCAAACCCCACTAGCGGTGGACATACATATTTCAGCCTTCTTATGGCATCATTAGCACAGCATAAGTGGAATGTTTGGCTACGCATATAGCTAAGGCTACTGCAGCAGTGATCAATATGAAGAACATAGTACAACTTACCATAACAGTAGATGTTTGAATGATCACTGCTGCAGTAGCTGCTCCCTCCCTCCATCCCCATGGTTTTTTGTATGTTTTTTATGCCAGTGTATATTTATTTATTTATTTATTTATTTTTGTTGTTTCTAGCATGGTCCTTTCAGGGCTCAGTCTCCTTCCCTTTGCTGGCAGGAAAGCTCTGAAAGGGCTTTGTGTCCAAACTTATCTTTTAGTCAGCTCAGTTCAAGCTGCTTGACAGTTTGGGTATGTGGAAGTTGCTGTGAAGCTTTGGAAGCTGGCCGGCTGTTATATCCTTAGCAGATTATAACCCCTATATAGTTAAGGTTACTGCAGCAGTGATCATCTGAACATCTACTATTATGATAAGTTCAACTTAACTGTACCTTTACTTTCTCTTAGCCTCAATTCTAGAATCTTCAGCAAAACAGATTCCAAAGACTCAAATGCTTTTTATATCAGATAAGGTTGCCAATAATTGCATCATCTTGTGGGACTTGGGAAGGCGTATGTCTACGAGCCAGGTAAAAAAGTCGAATTACACTTTTCAGAATTTTTGCGACATTTTACATATTTTTGCTGGCCCATCCCAGAATTTCTTTCTTTTCATCTTTCTTTTT
Organism: Protopterus annectens; assembly: GCF_019279795.1. Lineage (NCBI taxonomy): Eukaryota > Metazoa > Chordata > Ceratodontiformes > Protopteridae > Protopterus > Protopterus annectens. The sequence continues at coordinate 367,630,249 of NC_056747.1, read as the reverse complement.
TTTTTCATTCTGTACCATGTGTACTACATCTGTTTCAGAAAGTATTCAAAAACAATTGGGCAGGGCTATGGTGCAATGCTGCTGAAATCATTTCACTGCTTTAAACTGTAGATGTTGCTAACTACCACAGACACAAGATCAGCAGAACACATGAATGTATAGCCCTGTTAATCCAAACATTGCCAATGTATAGCAGATGTCTTTGTATATTGTAAATGTTAATAAAACCCAGTGGCATACCAAAAGCAGTGGAACTCCAAGGGTACCTCATTTACAGTAAAACATATATCTGTAGACCACAGTGGCCATAAAATATTACCCAAGTATAATACTCCACATCATCCCTTAAATGTATCATCTACTACAATAATGAAAGGTTTTCATTTAATATGACTTGTGTATCATGCGAGGCAGGGACGTCAGGAGGCATACTCACTGCATGCACTTCAGTACAGTGTTTGTTTGGAGAGGGTAGCACAACGCAGGCACTAGGATCCAAAAGCTAAAGTGATGTCTTCATCTTTAAGAGGGTCAAGCATGTGTCACACACATGCTAACATGGATGTAAACCTATTTCACACTCATGCGCACAATTTAAAATAGCTGTTCCGTTGAGAGAGAAGGTAAGTAAGTCAATGGGGTGTGTGTGCGTGTCTACCTATGTCTGTACAAATATCATTTACACTAGTGGTTCTGTTCGTTTCTGTATGAGAGAGAAAGTGTGTGTGTGTGTGTGTGTGTGTGTGTGTGTGTGTGTGTGTGTGTGTGTGTGTGTGTGTGTGTGCGTATAATTTCAACTAGCTGTTCTGTTTATATGAGAGATAAAGTACATATGTGTGTGTGTCTGTGTGTGCGCCCGCGTACGCACGTGTGCATTAGTTACTGTGTGAGAGAGTAGGTGTGTGTGTATGTGTGTGTGGAATTTAAACTAGCTGTTCATTGCTGTATGAAAGAGACGAGAATGTGTGTGTTGCTACTTGAGAGAGTAGGTGTGTGTATGGAATGTAAACTAGCCGTTTGTTAATGTTTGAGAGAGAGGATGATTGTGTTGCTATGTGTGTGTGTGTGTGTGTGTGTGTGTGTGTGTGTGTGTGTGTGTGTGTGTGTGTGTGTGTGTGTTTAACATACTTCTCAACTGTCCAGATTTAGCCTCAAAGTTTTGGTCTGTTTCTCATAAAATTTGTGGTTTTCTGGCAAATGATGGAGGATTGACATCATTAAATAATGACATATATATTCATATCCTTCAGAAAACACATTCTAGCACACATCCTGTTATTCTAGAAACTTTCTAAGTTAAAAAAGCAATATTTAAAATCTATCTCTATTATACCTCTCAACTGTCCATATTTGCCTCATATTTTTGTTCCGTTTCTCTTAAAATTGGTGGTTTTCTTGCAAGTTATTGGCTAACCATTGAGGAATGAAGTAAGAAAATAATGGCAGACATTTGAATTTCAAAACTCCATATCCTTCAGAAAATTCATGCTAATGCAAAACCTGTAATTACATCAACTTTCTAAGTCTGTAAGGGCAATATTTAAAAAGTTTCCCTATTTTTGTGCCTTTGTCCAGTTTTCTTGCTTGAAGAGGTTGAGAGGCATGATCCTTATTTTGGGCCATTGTATCTCCATTATTTCAGGCTTTGCCCAGATTTCTTGTACTAAGAGATTGAGAGATAAGAGATTGAGAGATATGTGTACCTCTCAGCTGTCCAGATTTTTGCAGAATGCCCTGACTTTTGTGTCATATTTTTGGCCTGTTCCTCAATATTTGTGGTTTTCTGGCAAATCATTGAGGACTGACTTTAGAAAATGCATGCTAAGACAAATGCTGTTATTCTAGCAACATTCTAAGTCTGCAAGCGCAATATTTAAAATCTGTCCCTATTTTAAGCTTTGTCCAGATTTCTTATGCTAAAAGGTTGAGAGGTATGGAGGTATGGCATGTAATGCTCTAGTTAAGGTTAAGGGCAGGTTAGTCAATTCACTTAATCAGGCTTGACCCTGTAACTTGGTTACAGGAGACAAGAGCCTGAATCCTCTATACCACACCCGAGAGTTATATGGCCCCCGGGCCACATCTGAACCTTTGGCTGTCCCTGACTGGCTTACAGAGATGGATCCACAAGTCTTAAACATTTATTTGAATAATACATTAAAAAAAAAATAAAAAATAAAAAAATAAAAAACCTTCTTATACCAAAGTGGTGGCATCTTCTTCTTTAAGGAGAACCATATGTGTGCTGCGCGCATGCCACCGCGGAAGCAAACACATTCTACATTTGCATGCGGAATTTAAAACTAAGCCATTCCATAAGAGAAAAAATAAGTGTGTGTGTAATTCAAACTACAGAGAAAGTGTGTGTGTGTGTGTGTGTGTGTGTGTGTGTGTGTGTGTGTGTGTGTGAGTGTAAGCAATTTAAACTAGAGAGCAAGTGTGTTTGTGTGTGTGTGTGTGTGTGTGTGTGTGTAAGTACTTTAAACTAGAGAGAAAGTGTGTGTGTGTGTGCGTGTGCATGTATGTATGTAATTTAAATTAGCCATTCCATTTCTGTATGAGAGAGAAAGTGTGTGTGTGTGTGTGTGTGTGTGTGTGTCTGTGTGTTTGTGTGTACATGCATGTAATTTAAATTAGCAGTTCTGTTTGCATGAGAGCGAGTGTGTGTGTGTGTGTGTGTGTGTGTGTGTGTGTGTGTGTGTGTGTGTGTGTGTATATAATTTAAACTAGTGGTTCCGTAATGCATGAGAGAGAGAGTGTAAACAATTTAAACTACATAGAAAGTGAGTGTGTGTGTGTGTGTGTGTGTGTGTGTGTGTGTGTGTGTGTGTGTGTGTGTGTGTGTGTGTGTAAATGTAATTTAAACTAGACGTTCCGTTTCTGTATGAGAGAAAGCGTGTGTGTATGTAATTTAAACTAGCCATTCTGTTAGTATGAGTGATAGTGTGTGTTACTGTATGAGACAGAAGGTGTGTATGTGTAAAATTTAAACTAGCCATTCTTTGCTGTATGTGTGTGCTGCTGTGTGAGAGTAGAGAGAAGGTAGTTGTTTGTGCGTGTGTGCGTGCGTTTTTAACATATCTCTCAACTGTCTAGATTTAGCCTCATAGTTTTGGTCTGTTTCTCATAAAATTTGTCGTTTTCTGGTAAGTCATGGAGGAATGAAGTCACTAATAATGACATATGTATGTGTTTCAGACTTCATAGCCTTCAGAAAATGCATGCTAACACAAATCATGTTATTCTAGCAAATTTCGAAGTTAAAAAGAGCAATATTTAAAATCTATCCATATTTTTGGGCAAGTGTATCTCCATTATTTTAAGCTTTGTCCAGACTTCTTGCACTAAGAGTTTGAAAGGTATGCATACCTTTCAACTGTCCAGTTTTTTGTCTGATATTTTTGGCCTATTTCTCATAAAATTTGTGGTTTTCTGGCAAATCACTGAAGACTGAAATAATTAAATGTCATACATCTGAATTTCAGACTTCATTTCATTTAGAAAATGCATGCCAAGACAAATCTTGTTATTCTAGCAACTTTCTAATTCTATAAGAGCAATATTCAAAATCAAGCCTTATGTTTGGGCCTTTGTCTCCCAATACTTTAGGCTTTTTTCCAGATTTCTTGTGCTAAGCCCTAGCTTGGCAGGGGGTGAGGCAGATTAGTCAGTTAACTTGATCAGGCTTCACACTGTAATTTGGTTACAGGAGACATGAGCCTGAATCCTGTACACCAGCTACCAGACTACTGAAGGGAGTTTGAGTTTCAATGGACATAAGAGCCTGAATCCTGTAGTCTACGCCAACTACCAGAATGCTGACAGAATTGTGAGTTTGAGTTTGAGTACATTTTCAGGGAATTATGAGTTTCAGTGTGTTTTAGTAGAACTGTGAGTTTCAAGGGAAGAGAGGTTTACTGTTGCTCATGCTAAGTCTGTTTTCAATGTGCAACTGTTTTGTTTAGCAAATATCAATCACTGTTTGTGCTGTAGAATTTGAAAGCAGTGTTAATAGCGTAATTGCCTTTGGTGCAGGAGGCTGTCGATTCTACTCCCACACTATGTAGAATAGATGGAGTGCTGGTATTGCAGTGCCCGTTCGATTGCTTAATATTTGGTGGAATTTAAGGGGGATGGGGTTCTGCACTCCTGAGTGTGTCCTTTGTATGAGATGTCTAGTAACTATGAACTTGTTGGTTTGTCAGTAATTCCCTATTGCAAAATTACCAGCTTACCATTTTTTAATGGAACATAGGCAATTAATTCTTCAAAGGCACCAGGCACTGAATTTGAAGATGAAACATTGAGATGCAAAGTTGTTTGCCAGTAGCAACCTCCTTATTAGTTACATATCTCTTTAATGTAGAATTATTTGGATTACTTTTACTTCTGCAGAGATTGTGCTTATTGACTGTATTGGTGGATTGTAATGACAGAAGTTTGAGTGGCCTGTTATGGTTGAAATTTTTTGAAATGGATAGTTTTATCATTATTGTTTCATACATTTTGTTTTATTGCTTTCTAGAAGAATGTTCATAACTACAAATTTAAAATACCAGTCTAACAAATAGTGCTGTTTTATGCAAGGAATATAATTTAATAAATCAGGAAGGCGAATCAAAGAACACATACGTGTGTGCATGGCCCTATAAATGTGTGCAAGGAGCCTTTGGTTTGAAAACAGCTCAACGGTAAACTTACTCCTCCACTGGCCAGATGCATTTTCTTTTAATGTGGGTTTTCATAAGATTTATGAGTTGCTAATTTAGTTTGAGGGGTTTCTCGCCTTGCTGGATATTGCACTTCCTAGTTTTGGCCATGGTTTTCCTCCTTTTGTTGTACAACTTGTTGACATCGGGATTCCACTATGGCGGCTTGATATTTGAGTTAGTTCCCTGCTTATTCCTTGTGCGTACAGCTACCTCAGTGCAGCTGTTTCCATGATGGTATAGAGTTTCTGTAAACAATTTCATACTGGTACCAGAGTTTGCATGGTTTGCGGGGATGGAAATTTTACCATTGTATAAGTCATTAGTACGAGATATGCTTTGGAATAATTCCTAAATGTTTGAGGGTTAGATGGCATGCACTTGTGATAAGTGTTTGGACAGGTACATACCAAAAGGGATATTATACACAGCGATTGGCCTAATGAGTGCCAAGTAGAGGGGAACAATTATATGCCTGGATCTGGAGGATATATTTAGATATAAGCTGTACAACAAAAAAGGATTTCCTTACAATAGTGAATATGTGGTGATCAAGGGACAGTTCATTCTTGACATAGGTTCCCAGATGAGACTGGTGAGGCTTATGTGTATATAACTGCCTGGGCCCATTGAAGTCCCACCTTCATGCAAGGGAATGTCTGCTACAGTGTTTCATTCATCCAACACAAAACCTGTTTTGATATTAGTATTAAATGGCCTTTGTAGGGGGTTCAACATATCAGGTTTCAGATTAAGCAGTAGGCATCCTAGTATGTTATCTAGTTGCAATAGACATTATGTTCTTGGCCTTAGGTAGTAACTTCAGAAATTGTTAAGAGATTTGAAGGGTTTACAGATGCAGATATTTGATATGAGAATATTGTAAGATTGGGGGTGATGAAGTTCAATCTGAATTAGTTGGCCAGTGGATTGGCTATATCCTCTGGTTCAAGTATGTGATATAATTTGTTGTTAGCTCACTGCAGTGCCAGTCATTGTTTGAGATTTCTAGCACAGTTAAAATACTTTGAGGTTATCTTTCACCTGGGTTTATACTTTACCTCATATCAGGCTTTGGTTGATTTAATCACAATCTTGAGTTCCTTGTTTAGTTTAGCAAGAGTGTTTTTGGCTTTCTGAGAGTTACATTTATTTTTGCATGCAATGAGTATTTTTTTCTTTTATTATACTACCCATAAGGTTTTATTTTTGAATTTGGTGTAGTATTTATTTCTGAAGGGGAAGATGTTCTTATGCAACTATTTAAATATGTGTAGAGCTTGGCAGTAAATTCTGTACAGTGGACGTTTGAAACGGGCTTAGTAGAGGGACCCCATCCCACTAATGTCCTGTACCCAGCATAGTCAGAAACCAGCACTACTCAGATATGTGCACACAAGATCACTTACACTAGCTTACAAGGGGGCTGAGAATGGTATGGTAACTGTTTCCTTAACATTTTTCACAATAAAACCCGAGTGTCTTCATTTGTTCTCTAAGCATGTTTTCATTTTGTGGGAGGGTAGGGAGATGACCTGCACTTGCAGATATGCTTTTTGTCTTTACAAGCTGTTGTCTTGTCAGCATATTGGGTGGTATTGTGTCAGCTTTGAACATCAAGCCTTGGGCAAAACTTATTTCTTCTTTGAATTTCTTTTCATTTCTTTCTAATAATTTTGTTCAGACTACGAATGGATCATAAGACTAGAAAAAAATCCAAAAAAGCACCGTAGAGTATGTACAGTCCACTGGTTCTGGGGCCTAGGGTAATTTTTTTGCTTTAACTAATTTTCTTTCAGCAAAGGCTTGAGATTCACAGAATGTAAGCAGGGTAGTAATGATGTAACTTTCAACAGCTTTGTTTTTTGCTTGATTGACTCCCATGGGTACACATCTTCATTTATTGTCAGTGGCAGTATGACTGAGCCCAGCTAAAATGTATTTGTTGGGAATATAAAGTTTACTATTCCAAAAAGCTTACTGTGAGTGTAGGCTATAGGAGTGAGCAGCCATTGCCTGGTGACGCATGAGGGAGGAAGGGAGGTAGTTGTGGTTCACAGCTTGGGTGTTACCTAGGGGGAGCACTATATGTTGTACCTACAGACCACAACACTGCTGACAATGTGTTGCCTCCAGCCTGACAGTCCTTTAGTCAGCAGCAGTACTGGAGCTCTAATGAGCCACTACAGGGGTTTGGAGCTGCAAAGGGAAGAAGGGTAATCTTGAGGGGGTAAACTGATTGATCTACCCTAGTGTAAATTGAAAAGTATTTTGTTTTTTGACTTAAGGAAGATGCATTTTTGGAATGAAATGTTCATGTTGCTTCATCATGTAAGTAATTACTACCCTAGCATATACTTGCCAGTGATCTGTTCAGAGATCAGCAACATATAATGGCGTGACTTGGTCTGTAGTGTTAATGTGGGTGTGGCTTGTCGAGGGGGCAGCAGTCTGGGAGCTGTGAGTACAATTTTGGAAATCCTGGCTACACCCCTGGATGACAACAGCATGACTTTTAAAAGGAAGTGTTAGTCTATGGGATAAATATCCTCAACTAATGACAAATCGTGAATTCCATTTGGAATGGAGGCTGGCATCCTCCTTATCCCCCTCCCCTTCAGAACTTGTTATGGGGGTTAAGAAGGGCCCTACTCACCTTACAGACAGAATTTATAAAATATACACAATACAGTTGCTGTGATAGATGATGCAGAATTACATTAAGCTGTGTTTAAGGGGGTGGTTATTGCCAAATAATACCTTTCCCTTTGTTTTACAGCAATAATAATTTAGAAATAATGATTAAATACTATGTGCCAATAATTCTGTTAAGGTGAGCATGACAAATTTAACAGGAGTCAGATACAGGGTCAACAGGAACAATAAACAAATATCTATGTGGAACTACAGCAGTGAGAAAACTTGAAGGCTAGTAAGTCATAAGTTTAGCAAACAAAGCATTAAACCTACATATGCAGGAGTAGCTTTTTTTTGTATCTTTATGATAACTTTACAAACAAATTACGATACTAAATATGTTTAAGGGACCGGGATTCAGAAAGGGCTATCACCAGAGGTAAGCTCTAACATAGGAAGAAAATTGCCGGTGGCAGCCCTTTCAGGACTGCTGCATTGATTCTACATGGTTGGTAGAATCAGCATGGTGTCACTATGACCATGCTAAATATTAATGAGGCATTACTGGGAAGAGCATTCTATCCTTAACCGCTACATGCTCTGCCCAGGAAATGCCGCCTGTTAGGGTAGCTATGTAGCTAGGGGATTCAGAGAATCACTTAGTTGTGTAAATTAGCATTGCCAGATGTGTTAATGAAGGTGGCTGAAATGCTGCATCCCCCATTTTAGTCAAAAGGATAGACTGCGTAAAAAGTAAGAACAAGTAAGTGTCTGCAGACAAGTAGTAGTGGTAGGAGTGTGTGAGTATCTGTAGGGATATAATTGGTCTTGGAAGACTGTGTGTGTGTGTGTGTGTGTGTGTGTGTGTGTGTGTGTGTGTGTGTGTGTATGCCTGGATGGTCATGGGGGGGATTAGTTAGAGAATCGTTAGTATAAGGGTGTGTGTGTTTAGATAAATGGGTGAGTGTGTCTGTGAGTGTGATTGTGTGTGGGTGTGTTTGTGTAAGAAACAGGAGAAATATAAGAGGCAAAACTAGGGATGTTCTGCAAAATCAGGTACAGTAGAGAGTTTTGTGTGTGTGTGTGTGTGTGTGTGTGTGTGTGTTTGAATGTGTGCATGTCTGTGGGGGAGTGAATGAGGGGGTGCCTGCACCAATGTGATGCATGGGCTGTCAGTTGTGATTGCAGGAGGAGTGTACTGATTATCACTTTATTTTATTTTATTTTATTTTACATTTGTTTACCAGGGAGGTCCGACTTGGAACAGAGCCCATTTTCGGTGGAGGCAAGGGGTGAAAAGCTCTATAACACTTTACAACAACACAGAATGTTTACAAAAAGATACAGAATATCAAACATTAATTTACAAGTAATAAATGCAATAATATTAAGCAACAACAATACTGTAGGCAAGGTATTTAACAATAGCACAAAGTTAAGGAGATTTACATTGATAATATATATTTTCTGTTATAGTAGCTGTTGTCATATAGTTTCTCTTGTCAAATTATCTGATTGTTAGCTTTAGAATGTTGTAGCTGTTATTAGCAGGTTATATTGTCTGATGTAGAGAAAAAGGTGAGGGGGGATGGGGAGGAGAAGAAGGGGAAGGAAGTTTGAGAACAAGGGTGTGATTTTGCTAAAATGTGTAATAGCAAGTAGTAAAGGTAGGAAGGTGGGAATGGTAGGAAGTTTAGGGTTTAGCTGGGGGTATGGCAAGAACATATCCAATTTTTGATCAGGTGGTCTTTATGTAGCGACTTTAAGTGGAATAGGTTTTCTGTTAATAAGACTGATTGAGGGAGACTGTTCCAGATTTTGGAGATATAATTCAAGTGAAGAGAGTTTTCAGCCTTGTTATTCTAGTTTAAAATGTATAGAAGAGATTTATTTGAAGAGTGGAGGAGATGATTATTAGTGTAGGGCTGGAGCATTAGTTGGAGAGCTGGGGGGTTGTCTTGTTGGTGAATGAGTTTGTGGGTGGTGGTAAGTTGGGTGTAAATTAAATGGTGGGGTAGTTCTAGCCAGTTTAGTTGTTGTAATGCCTGGCAGTGATGGGTTTGATGAGGTACATTAGTTGCACACTTAGCAATTTTGTTATAACAGGCCTCAAGTTTTGCTAATTCAGTTTTGTTTAGATTGGTGAATATGGGGGAGGCATATAATAAGGTGGGGAGAGGCTGGGTTCTGGCTATTTGTTGTCTGGTAGTAGCAGTGAGGAAAGGCTTAATTCTATAAAGAGAACCTAGTTTAATATGTGTCTTTTTGATGGCTTGAGCTAGGTCTTTGTTAAATTTCATATTATTATCTATTAGTACATCTAGTAGTTTAGTTTGGGACACTGTTGATATGGTAGTTTTGTCTGATGAGTATATTTGAAAGATGTAGAGGATTTGAGGGATTTACCAGGATGGAACAGCATGAGTTTAGTTTTATTTGGATTAAGTAGTAGTTGTGCATCAGATAGCTAAGATTCTACCACTGAGAAGACTTGTTGTGTTTTTACTTGGAGATGTTGTAGGGTTGGGGCAGCGCAAATGAGTGTAGAATCATCTGCATATAGCAAGATGGGCAGCTGTGTGTAGTTTATTGGCAAAAATAGTGAAGAGAAAAGGACCCAGGACTGAACCCTGAAGGACTCCCATGGAAACAGGTAAGAGAGATGAGAGATCATGCTGCCATTTGACAGCTTGTTGGCTATTGTTTAGGTACTAAGAAACCAGGCTAGGGATGAGTGGCTAAGTATGAGACAGACTAGCTCTGTGAAAAAGTTCTGGTGAGATACGGCATAAAATTCTTTGGAGAGATTTAAGAAAATAGATGATACAATTTTGCCGTCATTTCTTTGTTGGTTTATAGTATTTGAAAGTTTAGAAGGGCAGCTGTTGTACTGTTGTTGGGGCAGAAACCATACTGTGTATCAGCTGGGAAGTTATCAGGAGGTATCACTTGCAGTAATATCACATGATTAATAGGCATTCAAATTACCTACTAATGAAGTCATTTCTCATTTTGGCTAATCAAGTCTCTGAATCACATTTCTCATGTTTGCTTAAACTCTTCCTTTTGGCTACAACAGTTTATGCAAGCAAAGTAAAAGTTCTCTGAATCCCAGCCTGTATGTTTGAATAATTCTGTTAAATGCTGGATAGCTAAATGCACTCCTGAAATATTCATTGAGTGTTGTACTACGCAGTTTTGCATAGAGATATATTGAATTCTATTGAGATATGTGACACTGTCACCGTATATTTGTGCAAAGCTTTATTATTGACCAATTTTTCTGCAAGACTTCAAATGTACATTTTTAGAATGTCTACACCTGGTCAGACTCTATGATATCAGGCTCTTACATCCATAAAGAATTAAATCCTCGTTGAGTCATTAAGGCAGCATTTGCTAAGGTGGTGCAAGGCAGAAGGGGGACACATATCAGATGATATTTTCAATGACACTAAAATTTTCATGGTGGTACTGGGTGTTCTTCACTCCACACTGATCATATCTATGCATGATACAGAAAATGTGGTTCAAGCTGCACAACCATATATATATTTCCATTTGCAGGTAACTCTGTGGACAGTAATAGCACCTGTGCAGAATATATCACATCAAATGATCGGCGCTATGCTACATACAACAGTGAGGTTGCAAACATGCACCATGCATTTCCCTTTACAGCAGACTGTCTGGTGTACTGTATTTGTTATAACTAACAGCATTCAACCTTATGTACAACTATATTTTCTGGTACTTTTTACCCATTTGATTTTTACCTTTTAAGTGTACTGCATTGTGCTTTGAAATCACTCATAAGGTTCTATCAAGGATGTAGTAAAGCAGACACAACGAACCCCTAACCCCATGGTATTCACAATATATATATATATATATATATATATATATATATATATATATATATATATAAAATTTTGTGCAAAGGGATATGCTAGAATTCAGTTTAAAAAGTCAGTACCTTTTTGGCATAGTTTTGTTTTATTAAGTTAGATTTTTTCCAGTGGCTTTTTTCAGTATGAATATTTGCTTAAACCTGTCAGTTTCAGAAAGTACATACTGCCTGGGGTGGGGACTACATTCTGGAAGTTGATATAGATATACAGTTCCAAAAACCCTGGCTACTTCCTTTTCCTTTGGTGCTGTTTGCTCAGTTATATTTCAGCAGTGTTTCATTTGCATTTCACCTGTGTACATATTATTTTAGATTGGCAGGCATTCTGGGAATGTCTGTGGACTTTATGCAGCATTTTGCCTTATGCAAGAATTGTTTTGGAATCTGTCCCCCACCTCCAAATGTATGCTTTTGTATTCCCTTGAATTTTTAACTTGATCCACTCACCCTGCTGGTTTAATCAGGTGTCACCGTAGACTATTGCCTCTGTCCCTGACTATTGCACTTTTTGAGTTTTAGCAAAAAACGTAATTTTCTTATAAATGCGACCTTTATGACAGATTTATATGTACTGTAAAGGACATGCCCTAAAAGCTAACCTATGGTCCTTTGTTGGTCTCTGACTTTTCATTAAACAACCCAAACCGTTCGATCTGTTCCTAGGAGTCAACCAATTCTGGCACACATTTTACTAATTGAGTCTTAAACTACAATGTTTGGTTCCCACCAGAATTCTGTTCAGTATGACAACGTTTTGCTGATGCTCCTGCACCATAGTTATTTGGACACCTTGTTTAGAGCCATTTTTACCCAGTCCTAGAACTGTATCAGTCTGCAAAGATTTACTTTTTGTCGTATGAAGCCATACCTTGACCACTTTGCAAGGCCACTGGCATCTAGAATTACAGAGCCTCCCCATGAAGTCCTTCCTGTTATTTTTCAAGTGACAGAACTGAGGTGGCAGTATAGTAAAGGGTTAAGGCAGTATAGTAAGGGGTTAAGGCAGTATAGTTAAGGGTTAAGGCAGTATAGTAAGGGGATAAGGCAGTATAGTAAGGGGTTAAGGCAGTATAGTAAGGGGTTAAGGATGTATAGTAAGGGGTAAGGGGTTAAGGAAGTATAGTAATGGGTTAAAGCAGTATAGTAAGGGGTTAAGGCAGTATAGTAAGGGGTTAAGGCAGTTTAGTAAAGGGTTAAGGCAGTTTAGTAAAGGGTTAAGGCAGCATTGTAAGGGGTTAAGGCAGTATAGTAAAGGGTTAATGCTATTTTTTGCCAATGAAAGTGGCTCTGCGTGTAGATTTTATTCCCTCACTTCCCACCTGTATAAACACGTGACTACTTATTGAACTGAGAGTTATAATACTGAATGTAAATTCCCGAAATGTCAAAATGATGAAACCTTACAGTTCTGAACTTAACAAATCCATTAATAGCATACATGCACTACATACATATACTGCACCAGTACACAGCCAGTCAACAAACAATCTCACTCCCCTGTTAGTGAAACTCAGAAATGAGCACTAACATGGGTCGTGTAGTGGGGTGGGGCAAGTCCAATCCTCTACAAATGTAGGGCAGTAGGTTCTTCTACTTTTGTTTTAGGCATAGGATCAGCAACCATTTTGAACAAACTGCTGAAAGTCACAATTTCTAAAGTTGTAATATGTTCAAGTGCCAGCTGGGTAAACAAGTAACGTGTGTGTGTGTGTGTGTGTGTGTGTGTGTGTGTGTGTGTGTGTGTGTGTGTGTGTGTGTGTGTGTGTGTGTGTGTGCATGTGATGAATCATGAGGGCAGTGATAGTTGTATTTGCATGTATACTTTAAGTGCATTGACTATACTTGCCATTAATTACACTCTAAATATGCTCACATTTGGAATAAACTCAGAAGAAAAAAAAATGTAAAGGCTAAGATTTCACTGTGTGAAGGTGCTTTCCTCTGTTGTTCCCAGTGCAGTACCAAGCAACATGTGATTTTGTATCAGTCTTCACACTCCTGCTGGGGGTGACCAACCCCTGTTGTACATCTTTCTTTGTTCCTTGCTATTACTGCTGCCTTTTCTCATTTATTTTTTATAATCTTCTAGGAAGTAACTACCCTTTCTCTCAATTAAGATCTTATATCTTTCTTGACCCCTTTCTTTCCTAGCTACATGCCATTTTCTATTGCTCATATAACTTTTTGCTCCCAAAATATTGCTGCATGTGTATTATGCAATTTAGTAATTGTTTAACTGTCTCTGTAAGATGTTTTCTCCATATGTCTCTTACAGGGTATGTCTTAATGCTCTGTACTGTATTCTCAGATGATCTAATTGCAGACATGACAACATTTTAGGTGCCTTCTTTTAAATTACTTAAGCTTTGTTCATGCATTTTCTAAAAATGTTGGTTTGGGATTTGACCACAATAGTCAGGTTGTGTTCTTCAGAAAACACAACAGGATAAGCAGTGTCTACAAAGCCAAGGTTCTTCAAGAAATAAATCCAAATCAGCCAGTCTACACCACAGAAAACAAATGTATTTAGCACTTTCGTCTTGGTTAATACCAAGACTTCATCAGAATAAAAAAACACACCAAGCAAGAGCTTAAATATACTTGATCAATTAAGCACTTAATCAATTAAATAATTAGAAAAAAGTATGTTCTTTTAAAAAGACAGACCACATTTTTATACAATAAATGCATCTGGTCAAAGCCCTATACTTTAAAACTGGGGCTATAGACAATGTTTCATTAACACCATGTTCAAGGAATGAACAAAGTAAAAATTGCCATTTTAATTCACATAATTCTGTTTACCAAATAGGGCTCACCCGGTGGTTTTTAAACCAGGGAATTGTACAAAAGGTTTAGTTTACTTAACTATATGCGATCCATGTAAACATTTTTATGTAGGGAAAACAGAGAGAGAGCTTTGTAAATGTATTTATGAACATGTTTATGCAATCCTACATAAAAATGACAACAATGCTTTGTTTAGACACTCATTGGAATGTGTAGATTTTAAAAAGTTCAGATTTGGTATTTTAGAAGTTGTACATAGATCTTCAAGAGGGGGCTGGTGGGAATTGGATATTGAATTATATGAATTAAAATGGCAATTTTTAATTTGTTCATTCCTTGAACCTGGTCTTAGTAAAACATTGTCTATAGCCCCAGTTTTAAAGTATAGGGCTTTGACCAGATTAATTTATTGTATAAAATTGAGGTCTGTCTTTCTAAAAGAAGATACTTTTTTCTAATTATTTAATTGATTAAGTACTTAATTGATCAAGTATATTTAAGCTCTTGCTTGGTGTGTTTTTTTATTCAGATGAAGTCTTGGTATTAACCAAGACGAAAGTGCTAAATAAATTTGTTTTCTGTGGTGTAGACTGGCTGATTTGGATTTATTTCTTGAAGAACCTTGGCTTTGTGGACACTGCTTATCCTGTTGTGTTTTCTGAAGTTCATGATGAAAGGGTGAGACATTCTACCTTTGTGACTGCAGGTTGTGGTCTTGCTATATTATATTAGAGACAGTAGGGGTGGCCAACTGATCTTACTCCAGCCCTCTGATAAAATTTGAAAAAAAAGCCAAGTGCCTTTAACATGATGTTATGTCTATGAATTTACACAACATTTGATTCAGTAGTCTACTAGAATCAATATGAGACTTGAAACTGTGGCCCCATCTGTCCGAGTTGCTGGTAGCTCAAGTGGCTGTAAAAGATCAGGAGAAGTTCACCGGTGTCCTTGCCAAATTTCTCCAAGTCAGTTTGAATATCTAACCCATCCAACAAAGAATACATAAAACAATAAAAAATAAATAATAACAAAAGGTATTCCACAACTGTTTCCTTTAATCATTTAATTATTTTCGATGTACCCACACTTATATTTGATCCCCAAATCTACAAATGCTCATTTTCTTGTTTACTACTAGCATTAGAATATATAGACTCTTTGCAACTCACCATTTATATTGTATGCTGGCAACGGTAGTATGCATGCCTCACCTGTAATGCATTGGCGATGCCTACCTCAGACTGACATGGTGTGATGTTGATTAATAATGCCATGTGCTTTGTTCTCTGTAAAACTGAATGTGAGGTTCCACCAGGGAAGGACACCGAGAAGCAGTACATTGCATGCTTATCTTGTTGATAGTGTCAATAAGCCAACCACCACGCCTAAGTGGTGATGCGTGAAGGATATAAAAATGCTAAGACACCAATTGACTGCAAAAAGGAGAGACCCTGAGCTGGCAGTGCAATGTGGGTAATCTGATGGTGCAGACATGACATATATTGGTAGAACTGATGTGCCTGACAGTTCTGTGTCAAACTAAAGCATGTATATATGTTGAGAGTCTGCAACAGTACTTTGTTGCAAATAATGTATCTAACAATAAATCTTGAGTTCTATGGGACGAGAAACATTTAGCCTTCTGCATAGCTTAATTGCTGTGGGCAGACCTACTGATAACATTTTTGATGAGTTACTTACTGCAAGAGCTGCAGGACCACATGTTACCAAGGTCATCATTTGTGGGATGTTTCAGATTCCACAAACATAATCAAAATGAATGAGTGGAGATAGCTTATGTAGAACTGAAAAAAAAAAAACAATTAGAATATTATCAGTTTGCTTATGGTTTAAATGATGCCTTATGTGATCATTTGGTGTTTGGAATTCTACAAGAAGGAATTTGAAAAACACTATAAACTGAGGTAGATTTAATGCTCACATGAACAATAGAGTTTGTAATTCTGATGGAAACTGCAGATACAAACATGCTGGTGTTAGGAAGTAGAGTAAGATTGTGTAATATAAACAAAATGGTGGAATCAAAAGGGACAAATCAGTAATCAGTACAGGCACAGGTACTATCTTCCTTCACAGTGCAGATTCAAAAGTGAAGAGTACAAACAATGCATGACACAAGCCATATTAAGATAGTTTGCTGCAATTGTAAACCAAAACATAAAATGCATCACAATGAAAAGAAAATTGTGTGTAATGTTATCAATTTTCTAACAATGACAGTGAAGACGTATTGGCCAGTGTTGAGATATTCAGTATAAATTGTACAGACAAGCAGGCAATGTGGATCACTCAAAATAAATGGCCGTGTAGCAAAAATGGAGTTAGGTGCATGGTCAGATATTGCAATAATGCCTCAAAATGACTGTAAATTATTTCTCAGTAACAAAAAAAAAAAAGAAGAACGATAACCCCCTCTTCTTTTCAAAGCATGGACTGGTAAAGTTACACTTTTTGGTGTGCTGCATAAGACAGTAAAGTGAACTGAAGTGGCCAAAGGGAAGTGGTAAACTTGTAAATGTTACAAAATTGGCAGTGCATCCTTATGGGATGGTGGGTGGTTTAATAAAAGTAGAGACTTGATTAGAAATAGACTCAGCATTGCCTACTATATCGCAAAGTACTGAAGAAAACTTGCAACTGACATTGCAAAATGCTTCGCCTGTATTTAAATGCGGCATTGGTAAAATATGCTTAACAAAACTGTCTCTCCATGATTTTGCTGTCAACATCCAGTACCTTATGTTATCCTTCCATTGTTTGCAAAGGAGCTAGATGGAAGTGGATGGAATACTTTTGAGAGTAGATTGGAGTACATGGGTGACCATAATCATCCTTGTAGTAAACAAAAGTAGCAGGTCAGGCTTTGTGGAGACTTCAAGGTCGCAATTAACCTGGTATAGAAAGCTGAACAATATCCTTTACCAAGAACTGAGAACATTTTTGCCAGTCTGTTGGGTGGGCAATGATTTATCAAGGTGGACCAAGCTAATGACCACCTCCTGATTATGAGGGAACACGATTAAAATGTATTCTTAACAACAAGTTCCATCAGGGATCTCTACTAATACAGCAAAATGGTGTTTGGGGAAGCTTCTTCTTCAGCTATCTAGCAATGTGAAATGGATCAGGTTCTCCAGGTAGTGTCTGTAGACAAGTGTTTTTTATTTTTTTTAAACACCTTTATTAACTTCACACATTCTGGACAATGCAGTGGTTGCACATAATAATTTTAGAAAAGAAAACAAACAATTGTAAACATTTTCATTAGCTTCATGCATTGCACATTTAAAGTTACTTTTTAAATAATCATTCACTCCAACATTACATACATTATTCAGGACTTGTCTTCCTTAAATTTCATTCCTATTCCTCCCGAAAACTCTTTTCTGCATGTAGTATTCCTATAAAATCCACTTATTTCTAGGTAAATGTGTTCCTTCCCTTTTATAAAGATATTATCATCTTTTCTTTTATCTCCTTTATAATATTGATTACTCCAGTTAACAATTGGTTTAGGTTTTAATTTCCATTTTCTAGTAATTGCTTTTTTTGGTAGCCAATAGTGTTAAACCAAGCAAGGTCTTACAAAGTCAAGGCAATTCAGATCTTATAGCCCAGCTCAAAGAAATCAATATCCCTTAGTTACAATCATTTGCTCCCCAACATTTCTGACAAGGTACTCTGTACAGAATCTTTTAAACTCTGTCAGTTAGTTGCATTCCCAAAAAACGTGTTCCCAATTATCTCTCTCTTTTACATTACACTTCCAGCAATTAATCACCCAAGAAAAGTCTGCTAAGGGTATAGAATTAACTATGCAGACATTTCCAAGAGAAAATCCTAAACCCACTAGACTTTGTTGCATAATTGGGAAGCATGCAGATGCTCTCCTACTGTTCCTTTATATATTGCCTTTCTGCTGTCTCTTCCCAATCTTTTCTAACCTCTTCTGATCAATTCTTATAATTCTTCTTCTTCTTTTGGCTTTTCATTGTTAGGGGTCGCCACAGTGGATCACCTGTCCGCTCATGATTTGCAGTGGAGGTTTATGGTGGCGAGTTTCCAGCTCGGTACCCAACCTTCCACAGAAGGCACACACACACACACACACACACACACACACACACACACACACACACACACACACACACACACACACACACACACACACACACACACTCTCACACCTAGGGCCAATTTAGAGTATCCAATCCACCTATAACACGTCTTTGGGATATGGGAGGAAACTCGAGCACCTGGAGGAAACCCACTCAACCACAGGGAGGACATGCAGACTCCACACAGAAGGCACCCCAGCCGAGGATCGAACCAAAGAACCTCTTGCTGTGAGGTGGCAATGCTAGCCACTGCACCACTGTGGCCACCCCTGATCAATTCTTATAATTATGATACAAAATTTTATATGCCCTACTAATTATGCATTTTTAACAGCATCTTCATTCTAGACTTAACTGAAAACTTAACCAGAGTTGTTTTTTCACTTAACACCTACTGTCCTTTCTCTCTGCCTATACTTTCTTACCAATACATGGTAGGGAAGGCAGTTTCTAACCTGTACTCAAATAGAATCAAACAGGACCAGCACTGAGGTAAACCAGTCTTGGAGAAAGAATCTAAAATGTAGTAAACCAAAAAAATCCTAGTGCTGGAAACGCTGGGTGTAGTAGTATATCCAAGAAGCACAACAAATATAGCAAAAAAACAATGATTTTATTAAACCACAGAGCTTTTGGGACTGGCCATTCATCAGTGTGTGCATTAAAAACCACAAAACATTCACTTAAATACTCTATAAAAATCACACAACACAGCTCAATTTAAAACAATAAAACAATTAAACAATTAAGAGAGTAAGAACACCACAGTCATCCTAAATTGATTTCATTGAGCTTTACCAGTATCTTCATACAATATGTGAATAGCTGCATATACTTAAACACATAAGCATTCACTTTAAAACCATTTGTTTCTTCTTTAAAACTGGTTTAATGCTTGCTGCTGCTGTGTTCATGACTGGTGGGTGTTCTGCCTCCAGTCGAGTAATCCATTCATACTCACATACCTCAAGACAATTATTAAATTCACCACCCCTTCTACTCTTATACTTAACATCTATCACCCTAAAACAAAATTTATGAAAAACATACCTTGTAGCTGATAAAGGTGTTGTTATGGCAAATAAGATAATGTATAAAATTCCAAACGCCACGAACACGACTAAAGTAAAATGTTACTTCTTTATTTAAAACTCCACAAGACTCAAGAATGAAGTTTCAGTTAAAAACAAACTGTAAGGAATCCCATCACATACGATAAATGCTTTTGACTTTGCCTTCTTCACAAAGAAAGGAACATACAGATGTGGGAAATGTTCAGCATGCAGAGTTATTGATACTAGTAACTTTTTTCGACATCCACTTTCGGGATTGGAATATACATTTTCATGCAATGCAAATTGGAATACACAGCATGTTGTCTTTTTCTCTACCGGCCTACAATGTACAGCATATTATGTAGGCAAAACTCATCAACCCTTCAAAAATAGAGTTTTGAGGCATCTGAGGGATATTTGAAATAAAGACACTAAGAACAATCTGGTTAACCGTGTGTTAAAAAATCTCATGCACAGTTTTCATTTTAAAGTTATTGAATGTACTATACAAGGAATGAAGAAAGGGGACATCAACAATTGCACAGAAAAGAATGAGGTTAAAATGGATAGTTAACCTGAGAGTTGATTGACCACCAGGCTTGAATGCCGTAGTTCTGCTAAAACCCATTCTGAAGGGCAGGCGCCCTATGATTGGATAAAATCAAGGCGTGTTTCTGTAGTTAAATTTTGATTGGATGACAGCTAATAGGCTAAAAAAGAGGGCAATGGTGCAGAAAAGACATCTAATTGGTTGACAGCATTTTATCAATGAAAAATGAACCCGGACCTTTAACAATCTGAAGAAGGCAAAGCCGAAAGTGCTTATCGTATGTGAAGAGATTCCTTACAGTTTGTTTTTAACTGAAACTTCATTCTTGAGTCTTGTGGAGTTTTAAATAAAGAAGGAACATTTTACTTTAGTTGTGTTGGTGGAGTTTGGAATTTTATACGTTAAAACAAGATTTATGGTCATCTCCTTTATCTCTCATGTGCCTACCAAGTGCATTGCTAGTTACTTTCCTCCGTATTTCTAACTTATGTTCGATTATTCTTTCTTTAAGCTTCCTAATACATTTTCCCATATAAAAACCTGAACATTTTGCACAGTTTGCCATATAGACAATGGTGGCTGTGTTACATGTTGCATAGCAACCAAACAAAAACTTTCTACCCATGGCAGGATGTATAAACTCATTGTTCGTCTCAATATCATTGCAGCATTTACAGTTATAACATGGAAGAGTACCACATTTTTTACTAGTCAGAGGTGGATTTTCCATTAGATCTTCATAACATAGCCTTTTCTTCAAACTTGGACATGTTCAATAAGAGAAACTGGGTTTTTCAGAAACTCTTCTCTTAATTTTGGGCATGGTTCCAAGAATATTCTAATTCTTCATAATAATATCCCTAATGCCTTCAGACAGTTCTTACTGTCTTCATTGTTTAATTGTTTTATTGTTTCAAATTGAGCTGTGTCATGTGATTTTATAGAGTATTTAAGTGAATGGTTTGTGGTTTTTAATGCATATACTGAAGAAGGGCCAGCCCTGAAAGCCATGTGGTTTAATAAAATCTTTGTTTTTTTGCTACATTCATTGTGTTTCTTGGATATACTACTACACCCAGCATTTCCAGTACTTGGATTGTTTTGGTTTTCTAACCTGTACTCCAAATATTTGCTTGGCCCCAAACTACTCTATTACCTTTCTCTTCCCAGTTATTTGCTCCCAATACTTTGTTTTTTTTTTTTTTTGCTACTTTTCTCCAATAAATTCCATCCCATCTTACCTATTATTTCCTTTGCCTCTACTTACAGTCATCCCTGTAGGTAAAATCTCCTTTCTCTACTCCCATATTAGCTTACTTCTTAGTATACTTTTTCCTACTTTATAAATATAATATTCTGTATGACTGTTGCTATTCCTCTTAAGGGCTTGCATCCAAAATTCTATTCTGTACTTCTTTCTTCACCTCTCCCGGTTTCATCATGATGCTTTTCAACTTTGATTTGCAACTTTCTTCACTTGTTTTAATTATATATATATATATATATATATATATATATATATATATATATAAATAAGCCATAACAGTGTAGCTTTAACATACCACTTCAAATCAGGTAATCCTAAACAACCTTGTTCTATGAGGAGAAACAAATTATCCAACTTAACTCTTTTTTTTAACAAGAAACATCTTTATTAGATTATTACTTGTGACATAAGTAAAAATTATACATTTATATAAATGAAAAAAAAAACATACTGATATATTTTCACTTGCAAACATTACACAACCCTTATAATCTATTCAGTCACTGTCAGTCAAACATTACAAAGCTCATTCAATTCCTGCCTTCCCTTAAACCTCATTCCTCCTCCAAAGCATTATTTTGCATGTATTATTCCCACATTTCCCATTTTTTTCTTTGTAATTAGCTCTTACCCTTTATAAAGATAGCATGTCTTTCTCAGTGGCTTGTTCCCATGGAGTCCATTAAACAGAATGAATATAGTAGTAATGTGCTTCATATAATATTTGTGTTAACAAACCTGTGGAGGGGGAGTACAATACTGATATACAATGGTCATTATATGAAGTACTGCTATGATTAATGTATGTGCTTATGCAATTAATTCAGACTGGATAACTTGAAGTTGTGGCTTTTATTTAGTGGAATACTAGTCTTATATATACACCACAACACAATGGGAACTTGTAACCAGACCAGTATTTGTTCTGAAAATACCATTTCTAGTTTAACTAACAGATTACCTGACTTTCTAATACATTTATCATACAAGTTCCTCAGCATTTAATAGCTGAGTATTTTCTGAATGGTTGTTATTTGACTTATAGCTGAAAGAGAACAAACATGATTAGGAATTTAAATACAGAGTTCCATGTGATTTTGAAGGCTCTTTTAATACTTGGTCTTTTACTAATTCACCTGTTGGTATATTTATAAAAATCCAGCCTTGCATCTGAGTTACTTGATGTGTTTTGTTTTGCATAGTGATTTTTCTGTCAATAATATAATGTTCTTTGCTGTTTCTCATAAAGGAACTTTTAAATTCAATTCTTTTTTCTCATATATTTTATTAACATTTTAACAATCAAATAAAAAAATAACATTTAATATATATATAGAAATTGGTTAATTAGACTAATGAAAAAAATATATCAAAACACAATAAAAACAACTATTTTCAGAGGTGCCTACTATACAGCAACAATTCTAAATATTCAAGAATTAGCATTTATTAAGTAAGTATTAGTGACAGTTTATTTAACGGTTCTTTAAATTTCATCCAAGTGTTGTAAGAAGTGGTGATTCTAGTTGTTCTTGTCTTGATTTTAGGAAGCTGTAAGTGACAGACATTGGTTGCAATATCTATAAGTTCTTTCAAGTTTGGAGCCAATTCATTTTTCCAATTCCTGGTGATTACTTTTCTTGCAATTGTTAAGATACCCTATAACAGTGAGTAGTTTATTCTTTTGACACAAGCATTGACATGTTAAATAAAATTAATGATTTAGTTAAAGTAAATTGATCATTGAATAAATCCTGTAAAATCATATTATCCCAGTATGGTTTAAGAACTTTACAGTCAACAAACATATGTTGCCAATCAGCTTTGATATTTAACTTACAATTCAATTCTATGTGGAATAATGAAAGTTCTATGCAAGAATTTCCAAGAGTATAATCTCCATTTTAATGAGGAAGTACTTTTTTGAAGATAATAACATTAATTTTGTTATCATCTTCACTTGGATAGTTACTGTTTATGAGTTTAAAATAACCCCAATAGCTTTCATTGTAATATTTGGTTGCACTTTTAACCACTTTACATATTTTGGATAAAAGGCCTTTCCTTAGTATATTCTGATGCATCAAAATAATTAAGAGCTCAATGAGTTCAGAACAGAATTTCTTACTGTTTGTTGCATTAGTTTAATTTTATATTCTACTAATTGTCTATAATTTTGAATATCTAACCACATTCGGTTACATAAATTAAGTTTTTGTTATATACTCTGTAGTTTGCAATTTCCTCTAACCATCAACTGGGACCAATGGAACAAGTTTTTCTCCTTAAATATATTCATTTTAGATAAGTTAAATGTGCAAATATTTTTTGCGTATAAGCTATAGGAAACAATAGTAAGAAAACATGCTTTGTATTCTGGGTTCTTGTAAATAAAATTTCTGAAGGTGGTCATTATCATGGAAATATAAGCGGAATTGATTAATTGATTCAACTGTCTAAAAAATAATCCTTTAACAACCAAAAAAAAAATTATTGTTTAATATAATATGGTAGTGTAAGTTTGTCAGATGATTGGATTTTAATCAAATGCTCTCTGGCATCTCTTTCCATTTAGCACTATAATTATTATTTAACCAGAGAGAGATTGTTTTGACTGATGATAATGAATATAATTCTAAAGTCAATAAACCAATGCCAGCCGAAGACCAATCTCTTTTGTGATGATTTAGAACTAATCTAGATTTATTTGGATACCAAAGAAATCTCAGAATTAAGGAGGTAAACTCTTTTATATTTTTTAGAGGGTGGAAGAGATTGCATTATATATAACATATTTGGTAAAATAATCATTTTAATTAAAGAAAGTCTCTCATCCATAGTGAAAAAAACGTATTCCATTTATTAATAAGATTTTTTTATAATGGTTAAAGAATTGTTATAATAAACATTCATATTTTAATATTACCTGTTAAAGTTATCCCTAAATAGTTACTTTTTTGCCCTCTACAATATATTTAGAATATTTTTCATATCATAAGTATTAGAATTTATAGATAAAATGTTTCTTTTGTTTTCTTTAAAATTAAGTCCAGATTTTTTTCTGAAAGATTTATATTGCATTAAAAACATTAATAAGAGAATGGGCATTATCATTCAAAGTCAAAATTATGACATCAACAAACAATTGCACTTTATGGAGGTTAAGTTATTATTTATTTGTATGCCTTTGATATATAAATTTGATCTTATATAATTTTCAAATTTTTCAATAATTAAAGTAAAGAGCGATGGAGACAATCGGCATCCCTGCTTAGTTCCCTTAGAAATCAAAATTGATTATGAAATATATGAACCTATTTTTATGTAAGCAAAGGAATTTTCATAAAGAAGATTAATGAGTTGTAAGAAATTATTTGAAAAATTATATCCCTCTAAAACTAATAAAAGGTATTTCCAATTTCTGCTGTTTGTTGCAAAAAAGAAAAAAATAAATAAATTATCCTTGTTTCCCATCTTTCCTGACCTAGAGTAGTCCAAATACAGGCTTTACTGTATTCTGGACTTTTGGAAAGTTCCTGTGTTGCCCATTTCCTTTCTTGGATAAAGGGAGGCTTTTTTGTTCACCAGTGGCAGTGGGGGGCTTAGAGCAGCCTATCTATCCCTGGAGAAGTGTTCCCAGCACAAGAATATGGTAGTCTATTGGCCATTTTGGGCCAATTTCTAGCTCTTTCAAGTCTCCCTGTATAAAACCCACTTTGGAGCGGTTTGTGCGTTTGTTACTACTCAGCCAAGCTCCTCGTGGTCCTGCAGAGTGGTGCTAGCAGCAGAGAGGCTAAAAGAGTGACTGCTAACCTGATAAAAGTGTTTTTTTTCCTGCTACTACCTGGGCGACTGTCCGATCTAGCTAAACTGCAAGTATTTCTGCTTCTTGAACTGTTTTAAACTGTTTAAAGTTGTTTTTGCACCTGCACTTTTAAAGTTTGTCCTGTTTGTTGCATTTAACTATTGAGGCTACACACTCAAGTGCACTAGCCTGTGTTACATATTTATTGCATTTTCCTGCTGTTTGTTGCAAAAAAGAAAAAAAAATGTCCTTGTTTCCCGTCTTTCCTGACCTAGAGTAGTCCAAATACAGACTTTGCTGTATTCTGGACTTTTGGAAAGTTCCTGTGTTGCCCATTTCCTTTCTTGGATAAAGGGAGGCTTCTTTGTTCACCAATGGCAGTGGGGAGCTTGGAGCAGCCTATCTATCCCTGGAGGAGTGTTCCCAGCACAAGAATCTGGTAGTCTATTGGCCATTTTGGGCCAATTTCTAGCTCTTTCAAGTCCCCCTGTATAAAACCTGCTTTAGCGTGGCTTGGCACGATTTTGCGCATAGCGCAGCATCGGGCAGCGCCGCTTAATTGGGTTTAAACCATTCTCGGCTCTACAAAGCCTGCTCTTCACTTTTTACCTTAGAACTGATCTAGTTCTCATAATAAACATCCTATTCCCACTCTAAAGCCTGGCACTTGCTCACTAAAGCAATTATATAAGTCAGCACTAAAAAATTAAAAGCACTACACCCTCACAAACTCCCCTTGAGTACTTTGTTCCCCATTGGCCTTTTTTTTCAATTATAAAGGAATTCCCAGTACTATTCTAGCATGTCCAAAGGTCAGTTGTCAATCTCCTCTCCGGTTCAGCTGGTGAATCTGGGAATCTTGAGGCAATGTTACAACTGCCTCATGTACACCGACAACCTCTCCTCCTTCCAACAAATTCCAACACATGTGAGAGATGCAACCATATAGCC
This sequence comes from Protopterus annectens, assembly GCF_019279795.1. Classification (NCBI taxonomy): domain Eukaryota; kingdom Metazoa; phylum Chordata; order Ceratodontiformes; family Protopteridae; genus Protopterus; species Protopterus annectens. The sequence goes on along the minus strand of NC_056747.1, from coordinate 367,604,433 downwards.
AAACTGGAGACTAAGCTCTCTCAACTCAGTACTGGCGTAACCAGTCAGGAGGAGAAGGAAACCACACTCACTACAATTCCAGTCTCACATAGACCTACCACGACAGCAAACCAAACACATAAACACACAAAAACATACTCAGAGGCTCTAAATAAAAAGCTGCCTAAGCAGCAGAGACCTCCAAAGCAGACACCCAAGCAACTGCTACCCCAAAACAAAACACGTGCAACACATAGCTCACAAAGCCAGTGTGCCGAACAGTCACAGCCCTTAAGGCTAAACAACACACCTGATACACTTATAATAGGTGACTCTATCGTCAGGCACACTGACGTCCTGCTCACCAGGCTGAACAAGGAGAAGGTCACGGTGAGCTGCCTGTCGGGCGCTAGGATCCGCCACATAACACAAGCACTGAGGTCACTCCAAGTCAAGTAGAAATATGACTCAGTCATTGTCCATGCTGGAGTGAATGACCTGAGACGTACCTCCCTGGACTGCATCAAAAGAGACATAGAGGAGCTCTCTGAGCATGTAGTCCAGGCCGGTATGACCCTGACCTTGAGTAGCATCTTACCCTCACCAAGAATGATGCCACAATATGAAGACAAGATGATCAATTTCAACAACTGGCTTAAGTATTGGTGTCATTCAAAGGGGATTCAATGCCTGTCTGCCTGGGATGACATGCTCGACAAACCACGATGCTTCGCTAAGGACAGCTTGCACCTGTCACCCCTGGGCTTTTGGATATTGGCAAAGGCTCTTGCCACCCCCATAGTGCCTTTTTTAGGCAAGGCTCAAAAGACAAACCCACCTCCATAGGTATCACAAGGGATAAGAAACTAAAAGTAATGCTACTCAATGCCAGAAGTCTAAACCTCAAGATGCACGCACTTGAAACACTCCTTAGCATGGAGAACATCGATATCTGTGCAGTAACAGAAACCTGGTTCAAGGCTCCCAAGAGCAACCCAGCACTACCAGGTTATATCTCATACCATGTTTTTCAGCCCCAAAACTTGGACCGAACCACAAAAGGAGGGGGAGTATCAATATTCGTCAAAGATACCCACACCTCCAGGTTGGTGGCACAGCACAAAGCATCAGAGACTATCCATGTGCAACTAACAGTGGGTAAAACTGCCTTCCAATTTATAGCCTGCTACAGACCACCCTCCCAAACCCAAGAACCCCACTCGGCCTTCCTGAGAACACTGGAAAATATGAAGGTCTCTCCAAACACCATTATATTGGGCAACTTCAACTACCCTAACATAGACTGGGAGCATTACTCTAGCTCCAACACCCTAGCCCGAAGGTTCCTAGAATTTATAAACTCAAATGCTATGGAACAACTTGTTGCCACTCCCACAAGAGGAGAAAACATACTGGACCTGATCATCACCAATATGGGGACTCTATGTTCCAGACCAGAAGTGTATTCCTCACTGGTAAGATCAGACCATAAACTAATCTCACTGGATATTCACATCCCGACCCCAGCCCCTGCTCAGAAAACCACAGTGAAAAACTTCTCTAAAGCAAATTTCACACTCCTCAAAACCGAGGTGGAATCCTTTAAAGCCCCCGGGCCTGTGGAAAATACGGCCCAGACCGCAGAATCCTTTGTAAATGCATTCTATGAACACCTTCAGGAATGCATGGATCATGCAATCCCAAATAAAACCAAGACCCAATCCTCCAAAGGTAGGCGTCCTGTCTGGTGAACCCCAGCCATAAACAAACTATACAATAGAAGGAGGAAGCTACTACATGTTAGAGCAAAATCCCAAAAAGGGAAGGCATCTCTGATCAGTATTAGCAAAAAACTATGGGCACTCATAAAATCGTCTAAGGCCAGCTTCGAGAAAAAAATTGCACAGGACAATAAGGATAATCACAAGGCTTTCTTTAGTTATGTTAGGAACCTGGGTGGGAATTCCCAGATATGCACAGAATTAGTCCAAAATGACAAAAAATACACCGAACCCACAGACATTGCCAACATCCTAGCTGACAGGTTCAGTGCAAACTTCTCCCCCCCCCTTCCCCACCAAAAGGGAAAATATCTATCCCAGCAGAGTGCTGACCCCCTGACATCTCAGATGCTCAGGTAAGAGCCACCCTCTCCAAAGCAAAAAGCACAGCATCAATGGGACCAGACGGTGTCCCGGGCTGCGTCCTACATGAACTCCAAGAAGAACTAAACCCAAACATAAAACTACTGTTCAATCTCAGCCTTACTACAGGATATGTACCCAAAGAGTGGCGTACAGCAACAGTGGTCCCTCTCCACAAAGGTGGTGCCTCAAAGGATCCTAGAAACTATCGCCTCATAAGCCTGACTAGCTAGGTCTGCAAAGCTATGGAAAGGATCATCACGGACCTCATAAATAAAGATATTGGGGACCTACAGACACTGGATCCCACCCAGTTTGGCTTTGTTAAGGGCAGATCCTGCCTCTTAAACCTCGTTGATTTCTTTGAAACAGTCACCAAGGCCATTGACGAGGGGAAGGTTGTCCACACAGCCTACCTGGACCTTGCAAAAGCCTTCAATAAAATATGCCACTCGGGCATTATAGATAAGCGTACCAGCTTAAATATAAACCCCTATGTCACTAGATGGGTTGCAAACTGGCTCAAGGACAGAACCCACATGGTTAGAATTGCTGGAGCCATGTCAGACTCCAAACCAGTTACAAGTGGCATCCCACAAGGCTCAGTCCTGGGATCTCTCTTGTTCGGTATATATTTGTCAGAGGTACAGGCTAACACGGAAGGACTGTGGCTGACCAAGTTCGCAGATGACTGCAAACTGGACGCCATAATCGACTCTCCAGCCGACACAAGCATCCTACAAAAGGGCCTCATAGAAACAGACAACTAGTGCAAGAGCCATGGCCTCAAGCTAAACGCCAAAAAGTGTATAGTCATCCCCTTTGGCAAAAACAAAGTGCCCACAAATTACCACATAGGTGGTAATCCATTAAGTATGGAAGAAGTAATTAGGGACCTGGGGTCCCAAGTTGATAGCAATCTTTTATTTGACAACCACGTGGCCAAAGTGGTTAGAAAAACATTTTATATAGCCCACCTAATCATGAAGGGATTCACATCTAGATCAGGGGAGGTCATCGTGCCTCTTTACTCATCCCTCATCAGGCCCATAATTGAGTACAATGCCCCTTTTGGGATGTACCTTACCAGACACCTGCAGCAACTGGAAAGACCCCAAAAGTACCTCACCAAGAGGATCAAAGGGCTCAAACAGATGCCATATGCTGCCCTGTTAAAGAAACTCCAGCTCTACTCAGTGGCATACCGCCTGCTCAGAGGCGATCTGTGCCTGACGTATAAAGCCATGTCCAGCCCAGAATTAATGGACATGCTGCACCTCAGAAAATCCAAATCCCTTCGAGCTAAGTGCTCAAGAGACTTGAGCCTCAGCACTGAAATAAATAGGACATGCTGGAGGGACAGATTCATAAGCCAGAGGCTCCCTTCACTCTGGAATAAAATCCCAGTCCAGGTTAGGCAGAGTCCCTCATTGACTCTCTTCAAGAGGAATCTTGATGAGTGGATGGGAGATAGTAGGTTTACCCCGGGTATCACTTCTGTGTCACTGTTAGACAGAGGCACAGTATACTAACCTCGAAAAAGGGCATAGCAAAATTAATTTAAAATGGGTGGTGAAAGCCAAACACACTCTGGCTAGGCTTATAAATGCCCTAGGGCAGATAGCCTAGTATGAACCTATGAACCTATGAACCTAAAACTTTCTAAAAGACTAACAGCTTGTATAAATGTGTTTTGGATGACTAGCAAGCATATCTGTTACTTTACAGCTATAGCAACTAGGAGACTAGCATGTACAGTGTTTAATTTCTACCTGAATGTTGCCTGCCCCCAATTCCCACCCTCCCCCACTGCTGCTAGCTTTATAGCCACAATACCACACCCCTCCTATCTGAACCAATAAAGATTTTACTCCTCAGTTTAACGTACCCCTCACATCTCCCCTCCATTTTCTATCAGATTCAATCAGTACTGCACTGCTTATTCTAATCCAGCCCTTCCCCCTCCCCCCAATATTTTTTATCCATCCACAAAATCCTGAGGGCTCTATATTTAAAACATTGACTCAGCCTCCGACTATGCAACATCCAAAACACTGTCACTACTCTCTCTGCTGTCCCTTATGTTAATTCCATATCTCCTCTCCACTTATGAAAATCAGTCTTACCTAGGATTTCACTACCCAAAATATCAAACTACCCCAGTTGTATCAAATATGGCAGGTTACCCATTAGTTACTCCTATACCCAACTCCTAAACTACAATAAACCATCAGCCTATTAAACCTAGATACATCAGCTCAAAATCTAAACATTATCAAAGACTTATTAACAAATTCCTGAAGCTTATTGTAAACTTACACTATAACCTCACAATGGATGGAGATATTCACCCAAACCCTAGGACTTCCACTCTAGATAGCTCAACCTCATATGCTAATAACCCTACCAAATCACTATCTATAAATAGGTCCCCCAACTCGCTCCTGGTCTGCCATCTAAATATTAGAAGCATACATAATAAGGTACATAACTTACATGCCCTCCTACAAGTCCATTCCCCTGATATTCTGTGCCTAACTGAAACCTGGCTAAAACCATCAACCTCGGATAATGAAGTTTTACCACCTCGGTATAATATACTTAGACTTGACCGCACTCCTAGGAAGGGAAGGGGGTAGCTGTACTCTTCAAATCTACACTAAATGTTACCTCAGATCCCATTCAACCACCCCAGGTCAATAAAGCAGAAATACTTTCTACCAAGTTCCAAATTAACAAAACCAAATGCATTAATATTGTCTGCTTGTACATTCCCTCAGGGAATAATACAAATACCCTAGAAGATATCATCATGTGGTTAGCTAATAACTACCCACAAGAAACCATAGTACTTGGAGATTTTAACATTGACGGGAACACCTGCTCCTCTCAATCTCCTACCACCCATGTAAACCTGTATGGGTTCACACAGGTCATATCCACCTCCACCAGAATAGGTAAACTTAACCAAAAAGAAAGCATACTAGACTGGATACTAATCAACAGCCACCCCCAAATATATACATCAGGGACCATTCCTGATGACGTCAGTGATCACTTTCTCACCTTTATTTGTAGACACAAAACCTATAACTCCCATCAGCCCACCTATAGAACAGTAAGAAATAATAAAAGCTTTAATCCCAACAAGTTTCAGGATGAACTTAAATCATGCAATTGGTCTGCCCTAAAACGCTTGCCCCTAGACAAAGCTGTTGCCTACTTTAACAATAAATTTCTTACCATCCCCGATTCTCATGCTCCTGCTCGCTCCACTAGGATCAATACAAAAGTTGCCCTATGGCTCACTAAAGAAACCAAATCAAAAATCATAGTCAGAAATAAGGCATGGGCTACATGGCATGCTACAAAAGCCCCTCTAGATCAAATTAAATTTCGGCAAATAAGGAATGAGACAAAAAGATCCATCTTTCTAGATAAAAAAATATTACTTCCATCTCCAGCAAGGAAATCAAAATAACCCTCAAAAATTCTGGGCAGGTATAAACAAACTACTGCACCCAGGTCAAACCACCACTCCACCTCCCTCAGCCTCTACTGATAAACTACCAGAGGATGTCGCTAAAACCTAAAATAGTTTCTTTACTGAGACTATCCAAGCCCTAGCTAGCCAATTACCCCTGAGCTCCTCTAACATACAGGATACTCCCAGTACCTAGCCCTCCTTTAGCTTCCAACCAGTCTCTACATCTTTCATTCATACTCTAATCAAAAAATTAAAACCTATTATGCTTGCCGCTGACCTTCTTCCTGCTGAATAGTTACAAAAAGCTGCAGATACTATAGTGTACCCCATTTCCATTCTAATTAATCAGTCCATATCAGAAGCCACAGTCCCCTCTATCTGGAAAATATCTCGTGTCATACCCCTCCATAAAGGTGGTAGCTCTACTGAATTATCTAATTATAGACCCATAACCAACTTGTCACCTCTGGCAAAAATCATGGAAAAGTGCATTCACAAACAACTTCTGTACTTCCTAATCCAAAACAACCTACTGGCTAAATCTCAGCATGGCTTCAGACCACATCATAGTACCACCACAGCCCTCCTCACCTTCTCTAATACTATAAACTATAACAGGAACAGCAAGAAATTATCCTCAGCCCTTTTTTTGGATCTCTCTAAGGCTTTTGATATAGTTAACCACCATCTACTCATCCACACCCTGGCAACAATGTCTCTAGGCAATCACTCTCTCCAATGGTTTCAATCCTGTCTGCACAATAGACAACCAGCTGTCCTATGGCAGAATAAACTATCCAACCTCCTACCCAACAACCTAGGTGTCCCCCAGGTGTCTATTCTGGGACCACTACTGTTTTCTATTTTTATTATATACCTCCACACTGTCATCCCAAAAGCTAACTGCATTCAATATGCGGACTCCACGTTAATCTGCACTGGCATCTCCCATACAGAGCTGCTGACAATTACTCAGAATACTTTTAACTTAGTTGAAAATTGGCTTGCTGACCGCTGTCTGATTCTAAATAGGTTCATAGGTTCATACTAGGCTATCTGCCCTAGGGCATTTATAAGCCTAGCCAGAATGTGTTTGGCTTTCACCACCCATTTTAAATTTATTTTGCTATGCCCTTTTTCATCCCAACAAAACAAAGCTCCTACTTTTCTCCCTCACCCAAAGATCCCCGGCATTATCTCTCTCCATTTAGTCTAATAATGCTACCATAATCTCCCCAGATGCCCACACGAAACTCCTTGGAGTTATTGCAGACAACAATCTCAAATTTGATGTGCATGTTAACCAAACTATCAAAACCATTAATAAAAAACTGGGCTCACTATATAGGATAAAGCCATTCCTAACCCCACATGCTAGGACTGCCATTGCCTGCTCCCATCTACTCTCTACCCTCTTCTATGCTTCCCCTTTACTTGCCAACTTAAATAAAACTGAACTTAACAAACTCTCTAGCTGCTGTAATAACATAGCTAGATTTGCCCTATAGAATACATCACTGCATAAACCTGAAAAATCTCGGATGGCTAGAACTACCCAGGCAGATTCAGTATAATCAACTTATTGTGGCTCACAAAGTACTTAACCAACTTGAAAATACATCTGCTTTGAAAAATATCATCGACCCCCACTCCAACTTCAGACCACTTCGCTCATCTAATAGACTGGTAGTACAAACTATCAAATCCAACAATTCAGCCGGAGACTCCCTTGTCACCAACTCTGTTGGCAAAACTTGGAACTCTCTACCTGCTAACATTACCCTAGACACTACCCTATCTCAATTTAAGAAAACTCTCAAGCAGTATTTCAAGTCTCAATGGCTATGTCCTTGCTCCAAGACTGACTAAATATTTAGTCTTACTAGTGTACCAGAACTATTTTGTAAATGGAACTCAACTGTGTTTTAATTATGCCAGATTAGAAGTTTGTGAGTTTATCTAACTTACTCCTCAACAGAGTCTGTAAATTGTGTTTAATCTGTACTATGTTAAGTTTGCTTGTGTAACTTCCTTTGGAGCTTTTCTCCCCGGGCCTCTGCTGAAAATGGACATGTATCCCGTCAGACTATCCCGGTCAACAAATGTAAAATAAAATAAATAAATAAAAGCATTATTAATCTAAACTTATTAATGTTAAATTATCTTTTGTGCTATTAGCATAATCAATTACAGTTAATATTATTTTAATGCTATTCTGACAAAGGGGGATACTGCCAACTCAGCTATCTGGAATTTTGTAAATAATTATATGTCATTTGTGAATATCAAAATGATTTATATAAGATGCTTGTGCTACAAATGTATCAGAATTGTATGTCATGTGTATATCAGTAAAGGTGTTGTGTTTTGAAGCTATTTTGCTTCAATAGCTATATATTGCTGGTGCTGAAATGTATCCACAGTGTGCCCTGCTGGAAGAGAACAGAAATGTACATGCACTATTTTAACTGTTTAAATGTATATATTTTAATAGTGGAAACTGGAATACAGGAGGTTAACTTCAGAAAAATAACTGAAATTAAATTACTTTATGGGTACACAATAAAAGATTGCATCTTTCAATTTTCAAAGAGCTAGAGACATAATGTGTGTACTAGGGAGTTTTCTGTATTATCTTAGAGTAAAATAATTACTAGTCTTGAAATGTGAAGGAATGTAATTGTTTTATGACTTCCAGCATCTGCAAAAGATCTGAGGTCTATGCATTTTTACAGGTAGATGCTAAGTACTGCTAGTTTCCAGCAGTGGGAGTTTCACCTGAGATAGAATCAGATGACAAAAAATGATGTAATTCTGCAAGCTATCAAAGCAGTAATATATGAGATATTAATTTGAGAAGTCTCTTGGTGAGACAGTGCATTGCGTATACTGTCTTGGACCTGGCAAGAACCATTCACCACATCTGCCTTGCTCTGATGAAGTAAGTTTTTAAGGAGTGCTATAATTCTTTTGGATATAGTCCAGAATATAGCAAAGCTTAGTTTAGATATTTTTCTTTATTTATTTGAGACTGTCCTGCAATGTTGTTTTAAATATTTCCTGTGATTTTGGACTCTGATGTCACTGTGAATATATATATTTAGTATTGTCTTGTTCTTTTATTATTCATTATTAAATATATTTAAACCTTTCATTGTGGCTGATCTGTCTAGAGAGTAGAGATACGTTTTGAGAGTACTTGCATATTTATTTGGTGACACTGTGTGGACCACTCCTAATAGCCTTGCTCTTGGTCAAACTATCATTTGTATTAATATTAATATTACACAGTAAGATTGGACACCCTTTGTTAAGGGCCTTAAAGTAGCTGATTAGGAGTTGACTTGTGGCAGTGATAACTACCTTATAGTCTGGGCAAAAGGGGTCATAGCTAGTAAACCTGTGCCAGCCTTTCCCTGGTGTGTGTGTGTGTGTGTGTGTGTGTGTGTGTGTGTGTGTGTGTGTGTGTGTGTGTGTGTGTGTGTGTGTGTGTGTGTATGTATGTAAATCAAACCTCAAAGAGTGTGTGTGTCAGCTACTTGGGCAGGGGCATGAAGGACTGGTTGGACAGAGAGGGTGCTAGAGGGCTTGGCTTGGCCATTCAGCTGAGATCTCAACTCTATAGCTGTGCCACTGGGGAGTCTTATTGGGGATCTGGAGAAAGAGGGAAAAAACAGCCCTGGACTGACTGTGGTCTCTGTGTCCTCTTAAGGAAAACTGCACTTTATGCAGAGAGCTGGATCTGGAAATACTGTGTGTGCACTTGTCATCCTCCCAATGTACATTTCCCAGTAGTGTGGATTGAGGCTCCTTGATTACTGGTCCACTGATGGGGCATCACATTATTGGTTAGCAGTGGTGGGATCACCACATCACATACTGAGATTCAGTGGTGTGGATATTGAACTCCTGTAGCCTGTAAACAGTGGTCACTACAGAAGGTATGTGTAATCTCGGGCAGCCACACAGTAGACATTCAGAGTTTCGTATCACAATAGTTTTAGTCAGGGAGAGCAGGTGAGGATGTCAGCAGAGGAGTATGGCAAGCTGACAAGGAACCAGTTTGCTGAGATCTGCCAAGCCAAAGGACTGGGACATTCCAACCTGACTAAAGGAGAAATGATTGCAGCCTTAACCACAGCTGAATCACAGATCAGCAACCAGAAGGACAGCTAGACTGGCCTTGGGGATGTACAACTCTCAGAAAATGGAGAGTTCAACTTTGCCTCAGAGGACTTAAAAATCCATCTGGAGTTAAAGAGATTTGAACTGGAGGCCAAATGGTTGGAAATAGAATCAGCAAACAGACGGCAGCAATTAGAGGTTGAAGTAGAATTAGCAAAGAGACTGTGGCAGGAGAAACAAATGGAATTAAAAGCAGTAGAGATATCTGGAAGCCAAAGAAAATGAGAGGCAGAGGCAACATGAAAATGAGATGCTGACTCTTCACCAGGGTCATGGAGGTAATGGAGAAGGGAGTAGCTGAACCCCAGAAGCAATAAAGGTCAGTACATTTCTTCCACAATTTACAGAGGGTGATAATTTTAATAGTTTTATTCATATGTTTGAAAGGGTTTGTAAACAGTATAATGTTGACCAAGAGCTCTGGGTACGATTCCTAACCCCCTTACTCCATGGTAAAGCTGTAACTGATGTTTCTAAATTGTCTGATACTAATTGCTTAAGTTATAATACTGTTAAAAATTGTTTATTATAGTGTTATAAGTCAACACCTAAGCTTACAGAAAAAGTTTTGTGAACACAGACACAAGACATTTGAAAGTGTGTGTGAATATATGGCCAAACTAAACACTTATTTTCATAAATGGGTGAGTGGATGTCAGGTCACCACTTTTGAAGGACTGGCAGTCCTTTTGGTGCGTGAACAAGCCCTTAGCACTTTGCCTGAGAACATGAGAATCTGGCTGGCAGATACAGAATGTAATACTGCAAATGAATTGGGGAAGCCTAGGGGAAACCAGACAGATTGCACAATTGAAACCAGGACTGCTGAGGTGGTTACTTCAGGGAGGGAGCTACCTTTTAGCAGTGGCTTGGCCACTCAGCTGAGATCTTATCTCTGTAGCTGTGGCAGTGGAGAGTCTTATTGGGATCTGGAGAAAGAGGGAGAAACCAGCCCCAGACTGACTATGGTCTCTGTGTGCTCTTAACAGAAATTGCACTTGATGCAGAGAGCTGCATTTGAAAATACTGTGTGTGCACTTGTCATCCTCTCAATGTACATCCCCCAGTGGTGAGGATTGAGGGTCCTTGATTACTGGTCCATTGTTGTGGCATCACAGCTATCATAAGAATTTCTATTTATTATAAATCCAGTTTGATCATTATTTATCAGAAATGGAAGAAAATGTTGAATTCTAGCTGCATGAATAGCCATAAATATTTTGTAATCTATATTTAACAGAGAAATTATTCTATAAGAAGAATAATCTGCTGTGTCTTTGTCAACTTTTATGATGGGAGAAATAAATGTGTATTTCCATGATGGTAGAACCTTTGTTAGATCTTTAACTATTGAAAAAAAAAGCTTTGAGCAAGATATTTACAGCTTCTTTAGGCATATGATTATAAAATTCCAATATTATGCCATCATTACCAGGAGCTTTACTGGGTTTTAGTTTATTAATTTAATTTTTAAGTTCAGACATTAATATAAGTTTATCAATTAATTCCATCTAATCTTCAGATAATTTATTTTAGTATATATCCTAATAAAAAGGTTTAATTACTTCTTGTGGATCCATTGTTGGATTATATTGACTAATTTTATTAAAGTGATTTCTAAATACTTTTAAGATGTCCTCTATATTAGTAACCTTCTTCTTATCATTAGAAACATATCTTTATTTAATGTGATTAGATTTAAATAAGCATTTGTGTTCTAGAAATTAATTTATGCATGGATTTTGGATTTATAGAATAATTAATTAGTTTAATATTTTCCAAATGCATCATAGCTTTATGATTTAGGATTTTCTGTATTTATTTTTTAAATTATTAATTTATTTTATCATATTATCATATCCTTTTTGGTTATCTAGTTTTAGCTTAGCATTTTTTTCTGGTAAATCTATCAAATCCTTGTCCCATTGTTTTTTCTTTAGAGCAAACCAATCTGTAACTTTACCATATAAATATGCTTTTAGGGCATCCCATAAATAAATCTCTGCTCTGTCTTCTGTATAGTTAATTTTAATGTAAGTCTGAATTACTCTACTGAAGAAATCTTTAAAATTCTTTAAGTTGGTTATATAAGCAGGTATCCTTTTAATGGGAATATTATTGTTACAATTTAACATAAGCGCAAAAGTTATAGTCTTGTGATCAGAAAGCAGACAAGTGGCTACTTTAACCTTTCCTAGTCTAGTGGTTAAATCATTGGAAAAATATACTCTATCTATTCTTGATTTTGATCCATGTCTATGTGAAAAATGTATAAAAAAATGGGATTCTGAGTCTGAAAATTCATTAATATCTTTAATCTGAAATAAATCTATGAAATGTATTAATACTTTAGCTGAGGCTGGCATCCTTCATTTTCTGGTAGCATTTGAATCTTCATACAATTAAAATCTCCTGCCAAAATAATACTACATTTTGAGAGTTGAGTAGTCTGATCTAATTGGTGTTTAACTGTTTTAACTCTTATACCAGGTATCTAGTAGACCTGGATAAGAGTGCATATCTTTCTTTTGATTTCTATTGTTACTGAACAAAAGATCTCTTTGTCATCGCTGTATGTATTTAAGATATTGGGTGCAGGTATAGAGTTCCTCCACAAGATAGCTACCCCTCTTTTTTGGTTATATTGAGAGCTAGCTAACATAGTGCTAACATCTTCTTGTAATAAATGAGTTTCTTGTAAAAAAAATAATCTGGGAAGTAAATAACTTTAGAAACTTGTTTAAACTATTCCTCTTGCAACCATTATTTAATCCATTAATGTTGATGGAAATGCAATGTCATATAATAGTCTAGACAAAAATGCAACTAATAACATAGTTCCAAAATGTAATATTAACAATGAACTACTCAGAGAAAACCTTGAACTGCTTATTTACAATTGTAAATCTAGTAAACTTGAACTTATTAAGTATGAACAAAATTAAAATGGTAGTAGAAACCAATAAAAGATATGATGTTACATAAAAATTAAACATAGAATTCTTTCATCCTTCATTCCCCTCATGGAGTCTAATCCTCCTAGTTTGAATAGCAAATCTATCCAAACCATCCTACCCATAAACAGGAGTAAGCCAAATACCTCTCTGCTACTTTAGAAACAAAAAATACTATTTTAAAAAAATCACACTCTAAAAATCCATGAAAACGCTCACTTTTTTTCAGTAATAGAAAACCATTTTACTTAAAAAAGCCTATATATGCAATAGTGAATTAGAAAGAGAACAAATATACCAGTCTTTGGCCATTTCAATATTTAAGCTGAAGTGTCAACATTCCATGTCAGTTCCCATTGCTACCACTTATTCCCCTTCATATGCTAAGTCTTCCTTTCTTAATGAGGTATAGCCATCACTAGACTACACATGGCATTGAGGTAGTAGCTTCAGTCATCTAGATATATCTATACAGTACCCAAACAAATACAAACAAAATGTATTGCTTCTCATACAAGCACTTGCAATGTACTTTTACTATGAATGAAGTGGAGTTGTGTGGAGAATGGTATGCGGACACTGAGACATAATACTGTGATCGCTATCAACTTCACTTTCTTTGCAGTCATGGAGATGTCAACCAAAAGCAACTATTTGTAAACATTATTAGTCCTCTGCACATTACAAACACAATGGAAGCATAACTAATGTTTTGGCTTTCATTTGTAGCTCTTATTATACTTTTACAATAAAAGAATAATTGTCTTACAATGTGTGCCCATTGAGTTAGTGCACTAATAGTCATGGAACCTTCGTATGGATTTTAATTTAAAACAGGAGAGTAAACCAACTGGTTGTTTGGTATGTGTGTGCTTTAACAAGTATGTAGTAATGATAGATTAATTTTGCATGAAAAGACAGATGATTGTGACTCAGTATAGGTTTTTGTTAGCAAATACGGAGAAAGAAACAAAAGCATATGAACAGATTTCCAGTGAGACCCGTAATTCACAGTAAATAATGTATTACAGAAGTTATGCTAAATTTTTTAGTTTTTTTTTTTTAGCAAATGTTTAGTTTCTAAAATAAAAGCTATGAAAGAAATATTACTAAATGAATTTTGTATAAAGCATATTGATATATTTGTGGAATTAACTGTTGACATCTTTAACCGTTGCATATATCATGTTGACCAATTAAGTTTGACATCATTCTTAATGAATCAGGCAACAGCCACAAAATCAGTGAAGTAAATAACAGACAGATTAACATGCATATTGTAATGTGTGACTTTATCTTAAAATATAGCATTTTAATAAAAGGTAATTGCTATCAGAAAATATTTGTAAAAAATGATGGGTCTGCTGAGGTTTTGCTGATGACTTCATTTTGCCTTAGTGTTTTCCAATCTTTGAAACATTATACCAGATTGTGCTCAGAATGCATATTTTTTCCATTGGTGATGTTGTTGTTGTCTTTCAGCGTTTCCTGGTCAGGGGTCGCTACAGCAGACCTCCGGTCCGCTAATGATTGGCAGTAGATTTTCACGAACGCCAAGGTGCCAGCTCAACGTTCAACCTTCAACGAAGGCACGTCCATTTACGCATGTCTTTCGAATGCTCACCCAACCACGGGGAGGACATGCAGACTCCACACAGAAGGCACTCCCCGCACTCCAGCCGAGAATTGAATGGGAGAACCTCTTGCTGTGAGGCAACAATGCTACCGCTGCACCACCACGGAAGTCTACTAAATGTATATATGTATATCTGTCTCTTCCTGTTTTCATACACATATCCATATATATATATATATATATATATATATATATATATATATATATATATATAAATTTTGCTTTATTTTATCTTATAATTTCATGCTGGAGTAAGGTTGTAAAAATATCTTTAGTAATAGTCTGTATTAAATCTGTGAAGGATAGAGTCCTAAATGTATGTATAAACGAAGCTAGTCTCGTAAAGTAGCTTGTTTTAATTCCAAGTACAAGCAGTCCATGTCAGCTGTCATAACTGTGTCCCATTTTCATTTAGGAAAATGGCAAATTAATTCTTCTACCAAGAGGAGGAAAAATACACACTGAATGCAGCTATAAAAATCACAAAAACAAAGGTGTAAACTCTCCTTTCATCTATTGACTTGAGCTTAACACAAAGCCTTTAAACTAGTGGTGCATAACCTTTTTGTGGGGAGGGCCACTACATGAATTCTTAATGCATCTGCGGGCCACCTCAAAAGATAGCAAGTTGTTACAAGTTAACAATAGGTGCAGGTGACTGGCATTTTTACTTAAGACAGCAGTAATTAAATTGCCTGTTTTCTACATCAACTTTGCATTTAACTTAAAGGACAACTACAGGAATCTGCACGTTTCCTTTACTTGATGGTTGTTTTATCCCTTCCTAACGATCACATCACTTTAAAATGTCATTCAGTGTAAACAAACCTTTTTTCCCCCTCTGTTTTTGATGTTATCTGCGATTGTTTCGCAGTACAGCTTGCCTTTTAAAAAAACACGTACTCTCGTGCTTGCTGGAACATCTGACAATTCGTCCATCAATATGAGAGCAGTTTTTTGTTATTTACAGTAGAACACACCCATTCTTTTGTTTTTCACCCAGTTTACGCTCACCCGCTAATTATGCACGCCCTTGTCATTGTTTGTATTCAATCGCGCACTTCTTCATGCATAAAATCAGCCTTGGCCACAAGCAGGAACTTCTTGTTCATTCATGTGTTGCTGCACATCCTTGTTTTCTGCAACAGATCGATCTGTTGGTACGGAGTTTAAAACACTGCTAACATGCAGCAAGAGCTGCCTTTTTGTGGGGAATTACAGAAAAATAATACTTGTAGACATCGGAGTGCTTCTGGCTCGAGCTGCCTTCTTTTACTGAGTGAGTTTAATGAAAAAAACATGATTATTTGGGGTTAGAGTGTAAATACAGAATTGTAATGTATATTTAAAAAAAGGGAAGACAAAAGTGACATTGTACGAGGGCTGTGCTAATTCTGAAACAGAAGTACTCTTAAAGTTCAAAGGAAAAATCCATTAGCTGCATGTGCTTTATAATCTTTTTTAGGGAAATAATATTAATTGATTTCTACTGCACCAATGGCACTTTTAACTTTGATTAAGAAGCAAGAAGGACTTCAGAGAAAAAGCTGGTAAAAAAAAGAAAGAAAGTGGAAAGCATTTTCATTTGTGCTGCATACCTCTCAACTGTACAGACTTTCGCAGAATGTCCAGATTTTCGCCTTATATTTTTGGTTTATCATAAAATTGTGATTTTCTGGAAAATAATGTCACGTCATTGCAGATTGAAGTTAGTTAATATTAACACACGTTCGAGTTGTAGACTTCATACCCTTCAGCAAAATTCATGTTAATTCAAAACATTTTATTCTATCAACTTTCTTAGCTTGTAAGAGCACTATTTAAAATTGTCCCTATTGTTGTGCCTTTGTCCCACTTTCATTTTCAGCTTTGTCCAGGTATTTTGCTCTAAGAGTTTGAGGTATGGTGCTGATATGGAGAAAATATAATGACCATCAACATCAGTAAAAGGTATTGACCATAGCAAGCTTGTAATATCTGTCCATCCACTTTAAAGCCTGAAATAATGTTGCTTGGTTTATGGACGTATGACATGTCATGGGCAAATATCTAGAAAAAACCTGAACATACTCCACATACCTTATATGCCCCCAAAACTCAATGTACAGTAGTATGAAATTAAACCTGTAACTTTTCAAATAAAAAAGTAAAATAATTAACTGAATGATTGAATTAGTACTGCAATAAGTAAATAAAGACATTAAAAAATAAATAATTCTTTTAAAATTATTTTTTTTTTTGCTTAGCAATTATTTTTATGTTTTAGTACAGGTAGCATGACTAATTACATTCCTTTTAATTTCTGAGTAAAGTATGGTGAATGAATGAACAATTAATTAAATACAAATATATCTTTGTTCTTTTATGTGTTTATTCAGTATTACATGTTATATTGGCCTCTGCATGAGCATACATACAAAATAGAAAGCACACATGAAAATGTATCATATAGTTATGTTTCCAGAAGAACTGGTTATACAGAGCTTACTCAGACAAATGACAATAAGCTTAGAAGCACTAAGTAATGCAGGGCAAACATAAGGGCATAGCTAAACAAGTGCAGCAGAGGACAAACTAATCCTCAGCAATTTTTAAACAGCTGGGTTATTATATATACATTACAGTTACTCTCTGACACCATATTTGCTAAATGGTTAATCTGTAGGCAGTATGGCAAATGTTTTTATGTTGTGTATCACAACAGCTGCATTATAGTTCATTACAATATGTATTTCCTTTACTGCGCTGGGTCCCATTTGTAAAACCTGCAATCAGTGTTTAAACTTTGAATGTTTTAAGTGAGTCAGCATTTGTTTTCACTGTGCTATATGTTTTTCCCCTGTAAAAAAACTTGATGAATGAATAGGTACTCTATTTTTAAGTGATTTGCCTTGACATTTTACAGTGTTCTACATAATGACTCCAAGAGGTCTAAAACAGATCAGTCTACATGCCAAGTTGACCAGTAAATAAATTCAAAATACATTTATACATCATTCCATGTTACATATACTGCTATATAAAATAAACAAGTACCATTTAACAAAACACTGCTTACAGGAATTCTTTTGGTCTCCCTGAAGCAACATGTGACATGGTTCAAAGGTTTAAAAAGTTTCATATCACTGTTTAAGACAACATGTTGCTGTGGTTAAAATACGGTCAGAATCAAATATTACTTCATATGAGGTGTAATAAAGAGTACAGTTCATGAGATACTTAAATTGCTGCACAATGCATTATCATACTCTGGCAGTGGCTAGCAAAATACACATGAATTACGTAAGAAACTGTAAAGTAACATTGGTGTATTACCCATTTTGATCAGTTATGTGTGGGATAGACAATGACAATGAATAAATCACTTCACTTTCAAGAGTAATGTAAACTTAATTCTGATAATAGTCTGAACATATCTACTGTAGCACTTATTGAAGGGGCTGCTTGGGTCATTGTCTCCTTTCTGTGGTTGTACATACCTGGCCATTTAGCTGTCACTTGGTTAATGGTGCATTTTTGTGTTTCTGCATAATTGTACTTATTAATGAAGAAGTCACTTGATAAATGTTTTATTTTGCTGCTTGTGCATGCATGCAAATATTACTAAAGGACCCTCTGGGTGAATGTTTCACATTTGTGGTTGTGCTTGCTTGGATGTAGTAATGAAGGTGCTCACTTGCTTAATGTTTCATTTTTGTGGTTGTGCATACTTGGACATATTATTTAATGGTAGCTTGTTTATATGTTTCATTTTAGTGTCTGTGCTTACTTGGACATATTAATGAAGGAGTCGGTTAGTTAAATGTCTCATTTTTGTGTTACTGCATACTTGGACATATTACTAAAGTCAGTGGTGGGTTAAATGTTACAAGTTTCTGTTTGTGCTTACTTGGACATATTAATGAAGGGGTTGGTTAGTTAAATGTCTCATTTTTGTACTACTGCATACTTGGACATATTACTAAAGTCAGTGATGGGTCAAATGTTACAAGTTTCTGTTTGTGCTTATTTGGACATATTAATGAAGGGGTTGGTTAGTTAAATGTCTCATTTTTGTACTACTGCATACTTGGACATATTACTAAAGTCAATGGTGGGTTAAATGTTACATGTTTATGTTTGTGCCTACATGGACATATTAAGAATGGGGTCACTTGGGTAACTGTTTCTTCCTGTGCTTCTGCATACCTAAACATCTTACTGACTGTGTCACTTGGAAAAAAGTCCTTTTTCATGCTTGCACATGCCTAAACATGTTACTAAAGAGATTGGTTGGGTAATTGTTTCATTTTTACTGCTTGTGCCTATTTAAATATATTACTGAAGGTATCACTTGGGGAAATGTTTTCTTTCAGTAATTGTGCATACAGGGTCATTTTACTGAACAGGTTACCTGAGGAAATACTTCATTTTAGTACTTGCACATCCCTGGACATACTCATGAAGGGGTTGCTCCATGTGTGCATCGTGGAAGTGATAGTGCATAAAAGTGCAGACTGCTGAAGTGATCACTGGGCAAAGTAATGTATTTTGCATCATTGCAGAGCTTGTGCGTACTTAAGACAAACTATTGACGGCATTGATGATAGAAATACTTCATGTTTCTGTCAGGCAAGTGCTTTGTGTTTACTCAGAGAAAGTACTGAAAGGATGGCAAATTCAATAAAGATATATTGCATGGCCTTATAGATAAGGCTTTTCTGATTTATGAGTCTACATTTACTGTATTCACTTGATGGCTTGCCCTTGTGCATGGTGATGACCATTTCAGTCCACTATTCATCTGGCACATAGCCTGTTTAGCATCTAATATTGAATTTCCTTTGCATGGTGTGTGACAGGTACTGTTTCAGGTCCAGCATTAGTCAACTGGCTATGTTATGTGGCACAAGAAGGCATTGTTCTCAACTTTGCCTATTGCTTTATTGAATTGTTGATGGGACAGTTTGAGGCAGAGTACACAGAAGTCTATATCTGGGGAATGTTGGCATATATGAATTTAAGAAATATTGGACTGTAGGGTTATATGATTTGATTAAAACTTCTCTGCTAGTAAAACGGTTATGAGCTCTGTGTTGGACTGGGTGTTCCCAAAATTAGTTCTGAGCATTTTGTGAATATGGACATATGCTAGTACTGGTTATCAAACAGTTTATAGGTTCATAGGTTCATAGGTTCATACTAGGCTATCTGTCTTAGGGCATTTATAAGCCTAGCCAGAGTGTGTTTGGCTTTCGCCACCCATTTTAAATTAATTTTGCTATGCCCTTTTCCGAGGTTAGTATACTGTGCCTCTGTCTAACAGTGACACAGAAGTGATACCCGGGGTAAACATCAAGATTGCTCTTGAAGGGAGTCAATGAGGGACTCTGCCTAACCTGGGCTGGGATTTTATTCCAGAGTGAAGGGAGCCTCTGGGTTATGAATCTGTCCCTCCAGCATGTCCTATTTATTTCAGTGCTGAGGTTCAAGTCTCTCGAGCATGTAGCTCGATGGGATTTAGATTTTCTGAGGTGCAGCATGTCCATTATTTCCGGGTTGGACATGGCTTTATACGTCAGGCACAGATCGCCTCTAAGTAGGCGGTATGCCACTGAGTAGAGCTGGAGTTTCTTTAACCGGGCAGCATATGGCATCTGTTTGAGCCCTTTGATCCTCTTGGTGAGGTACTTTTGGGGTCTTTCCAGTTGCTGCAGGTGTCTGGTAAGGTACATCCCAAAAGGGGCATTGTACTCAATTATGGGCCTGATGAGGGATGAGTAAAGAGGCACGATGACCTCCCCTGATCTAGATGTGAATCCCTTCATGATTAGGTGGACTATATAAAATGTTTTTCTAACCACTTTGGCCATGTGGTTGTCAAATGAGAGATTGCTATCAACTTGGGTCCCCAGGTCCCTAATTACTTCATCTGTATTTAATGGATTACCACCTATGTGGTAATTTGTGGGCACTTTGTTTTTTAGATTCATAGATTCATAGATTAGTACTAAGCTAACTGCCCTTGCGAGCCATTTTAAGCCTAGCCAATTATCCTTTGTGAGACTCAAACCCTGCACCTTGTGTTTGTAAGGGAAACACCTTAACCATTAGGCCACCCTCCCAACCCCAAAGGGGATGACTATACACTTTTTGGCGTTTAGCTTGAGGCCATGGCTCTGGCACCAGTTGTCTGCTTCTATGAGGCCCTTTTGGAGGATGCTTGTGTCGGCTGGAGAGTTGATTATGGTGCCCAGTTTGCAGTCATATGCGAACTTGGTCAGCCACAGTCCTTCCGTGTTGGCCTGTACCTCCGAGAAATATATACCAAACAAGATAGGTCCCAGGACTGAGCCTTGTGGGACGCCACTTGTAACTGGTTTGGAGTCTGACATGGCTCCAGCAATTCTAACCATGTGGGTTCTGTCCTTGAGCCAGTTTGCAACCCATCTAGTGACATAGGGGTTTATATTTAAGCTGGTGAGCTTATCTATAATGCTCAAGTGGAGTATTGTAGCGAAGGCTTTTGCAAGGTCCAGGTAGGCTGTGTGGACCACCTTCCCCTCGTCTATGGCCTTGGTGACTGTTTCAAAGAAATCGACCAGGTTTAAGAGGCAGGGTCTGCCCTTAACAAAGCCGAACTGGGTGGGATCCAGTGTCTGTAGGTCCCCAATATCTTTATTTATGAGGTCCATGATTATCCTTTCCATAGCTTTGCAGAGCAAGCTAGTCAGGCTTATGGGGCGATAGTTTCCAGGATCCGTTGAGGCACCACCTTTGTGGAGAGGGACCACTGTTGCTGTACGCCACTCTTTGGGTACATATCCTGTAGTAAGGCTTTGATTGAACAGTAGTTTTATGTTTGGGATTAGCTCTTCTTGCAGTTCATGTAGGATGCAGCCCGGGACACCGTCTGGTCCCATTGATGCTGTGTTTTTTGCTTTGGAAAGGGCGGCTCTTACTTGAGCATCTGAGATGTCAGGGGGGCAGCACTCTGCTGGGATAGATATTTGCCCTTTGGGGGGGGAGTTTGCACTGAACCTTTCAGCTAGGATGTTGGCAATGTCTGTGGGTTTGGTGTATTTTTTGTCATTTTGGACTAATTCTGAGCATATCTGGGAATTCCCACCCAGGTTCCTAACATAACTAAAGAAAGCCTTGTGATTATCCTTAGTGTCCTGTGCAATTTTTCTCTCGAAGCTGGCCTTAGACGATTTTATGAGTGCCCATAGTTTTTTGCTAATACTGATCAGAGATGCCTTCCCTTTTTGGGATTTTGCTCTATCATGTAGTAGCTTCCTCCTTCTATTGTATAGTTCATTTATGGCTGGGGTCCACCAGACAGGAAGTCTGTCTTTGGAGGATTGGGTCTTGGTTTTATTTGGGATTGCATGATCCATGCATTCCTGAAGGTGTTCATAGAATGCGTTTATAAAGGATTCTGTGGTCTGGGCCGTATTTTCCACAGGCCCGGGGGCTTTGAAGGCTTCCACCTCGGTTTTGAGGAGTGTGAAATTTGCTTTAGAGAAGTTTTTCACTGTGGTTTTCTGGGCAGGGGGTGGGGTTGGGATG
Source organism: Protopterus annectens (assembly GCF_019279795.1). Taxonomy (NCBI): domain Eukaryota; kingdom Metazoa; phylum Chordata; order Ceratodontiformes; family Protopteridae; genus Protopterus; species Protopterus annectens. Next base: position 367,582,497 of record NC_056747.1, on the reverse strand, counting down.
TGAATATCTAGTGAGATTAGTTTATGGTCTGATCTTACCAGTGAGGGATACACTTCTGGTCTGGAGCATAGAGTCCCCATGTTGGTGATGATCAGGTCCAGTATGTTTTCCCCTCTTGTGGGAGTGGTAACATGTTGTTCCATAGCATTTGAGTTTATAAATTCTAGGAACCTTTGGACTAGGGTGTGGGAGCAAGAGTAATGCTCCCAATCTATGTTTGGGTAGTTGAAGTTGCCCAATATAATGGTGTTTGGAGAGACCTTCATAATTTCCAGTGTAATATTCTTTTTTCTTTTTTCCACTTTCTTTGTTTAGTTTAATATTCTTATTTGAAGGCAATTTGTGTATGAAGGGTTCAGCTGGCCACTGTTTCATTGTTGTGATTGTGATTTTTCTTTTTTTTACATATAACTTTTGATGGTTCCCTTGGGTATATGTTTTGTTGTGGTGTTTCAGCTTACTTGGACAGGCTAAAGAGGGGGGCTTGTGCTTGTGCATAATTGAACATATAACTGAAGTGCTTGCTGAGATAGTGGTTTTCTCTTTGTGTTTCTGCATACTTGTACATTTTAACGATGGGGTCCTTTTGGGGGAAATTATTTAATTTTGTCTTTATGCATACTTGGACATGTCACTAGAGTTGTCACCTAGGAAAATGGTTCATTGAGATGTTTACATATGGCTAAACCAATTAGCCAAGATAATTCTTGGGTAATATTTTAATTTTTTGTGCTTGTGCATATCTAGGCATATTACTGAGGAGGTCATGTGTAGAACTATTGGATTTCGGTAGTTGTGCATACATGGCCTTAATACTGAAGGGGTCACCTGTGGAAATGCTTCATTTTATTGCTTGTACATAACTGTACATACCCCTCAAGGGGTTGATGTAGGAAACACTCTGTTTGTGTGTCTAGGAAGTGCTTGTGCACACATGGTCAGACTACTGAAGTGATCACTGGTCAAAATAATGTTTAAATGTCATTGTAATGCTTGTCCATACTTAAGACAAAGTAATGATGGGCTTGCTGATGGAAAGAAATCATTTTTGTATAAAGGAATTTCTTTGTGGTTAACTGGACAAACGACTGTAAGGATTGCTATTTCCATAATGACCCTTTCAGAAGCCTTACAGATAAGGATCTTCAAATTTATGAGTTTACATTTACTGGATCAGTTAACAGCTTTCCCTTGTGCATAGTGATGACTGTATAGGTCCTGTATTCATCTGGCACACGTGCTGTTTTGCATCTATTATAGAATGGCCTATGTAGGCGGTTGGATGGGTTCTGTTTCACAGACAGGCATTAGTCAACAGGTTATGTTAACATTCACAAGAAAGTACTGTTCTCCACATTGGTTACTGCTGTATGGACTTGTTTGAGGTACGTTTTGACACAGAGTACTCAGAAGTAGATTTGGGTAATGTGTGCATATAAGTGTTTGGAGAATGTGTGTATCACCTGAAGTGGTTGTTGGGGTAACTGCTGTATTTTGGTGTTTCTGCATACTGGGCCATATTAATGAAGGAATCACTTGGCTAAATGTGGTTTGTGTGTTTACTTGCTTGTTTGTTAACCAGGTTGGCTCAACTGAGCGAGTGACCCATCGTCAGTGGAAACCCGAGGAGAAAAGCTCCGCAGATTTTACAGATACAGTGAAGTAATAACACAGTTAACAGTTACGAACACAGTTTAAAAAGCAGTACTAACATAGTTGTTGGGTATTTGTATGTACAGAAACATGAAAAGAAAATACAAAGCATAAAAATATAATTCTTGCAATATCAACAAGGTTTTTTTTTTAATTAGCAAGTGGGTAAAATAATAATGTTTCATAGACAAGAAGTTAGGTAGAGACAGGTATGAAATACTTCTATATGATTTAGTCTCCTAGCTAGATGGGTTACTGATTTGAGGAGAGTGAATTGTAGGTGTGTAGGATAGGGGGGGGTGCAAGGGTGTAGAGGATTCGGTAGGGTCTTGGCAGGGACAAGACTTTGTTAAGTAGATGCAGTCTTAACTCGTTTTTCAAGTGCTTGGGGTGGGAGATGGTTCTTATATGTGAGGAGAGTTTATTCCAGGCTTAGGCTATGCTGCATTTCTAAAGCAACTTTCCAAAATGTTTTTTTTAGGTTTATATATGTCAAGGAGTTGCTGATTAGATGTACGTTGAGTGCAGGTTGGGATGTAATAGGATACAAGAGAGGAGAGAGAGAGGCAGGAGGTAGTTTGTATAGAATAGAATGTATGATTTGAAATTGAGAAATTTGGATTTATTGGGGGAATTCAAACCATTTAAGTGAGTTGAGTGCAAAGCAGTGGTGTGAGTTGTGTGAAGAGTTAGTGGCAAATCTGGCTACTTTGTGGTAAGCATGTTTGAGTTTAGATAAATATGTGGAGTGAATGGAAGTGAGGATATGGGCTGCAAAGAGAAGGGAGGGAAGGAGGAGAACAGACTGAGCTAGGGAGAGTCTAGTGTCTTAGTTAAGAAATTTCATATTTTGGTATAGTAGACCTTGTTTTTGGTGGGGTTTTGGATATTTTGATGAATATGCAAGTTAAATTTAAGTTTGTTATTGATAATTGTACCTAGGAGCTTGGTGTGGGGTTCGACTTGGATAGTGGTCTTGTCAACGGATGTGATGACAAAGGTCAATTTATGTTGAGAGAGAGGTCGAGGAAGAAATAGTAAGAGTTTTTTTTCTTAGGAATTAAGATGAGCTGACTTTCGGTGAGCCACATTTTTATGGACAGGAAAGAGTCTTGGCTGTGTGTATGGATCTCAGAGATGTTGTCCGAGATGGAGATGAGTGTAGAATCGTCGGCATATTGAATGAGAGAGGATTGTTTGCAAAAGGTGTGGAGGTCATTTATAAAGATATTGAACAGAAGGGGGCCTAGGATGGATCCTTGTGGCACACCTCATTGTATGTGTAGGAAGGAGGAGCAGGAAGTGAGCCATCTGACCAATTGCTGCATATTGGAAAGGTAGCTGGTAAACCAATTAGGGGAAGTAGCAGGGAGATTTAGATCCTTGAGTTTAGAGAGGAGTATGGAGAGGGGGAACAGTATCAAAGGCTTTGGAAAGATCGAGGAAAAGACAGTATACAAGTTTGTTATTGTCTCTGGCGTCAGCTACTGTGTGAGTAAAGGCTAACAGTGTGGTAGAGGTACTGCGATTTGGCCTGAAGCCATGTTGAGTGGGAGTTATTAGGTTTTCCTAAAGGAGCAAAGTAAGTAGCTGAGTATGAATACACTTTTCAAGTATTTTTGAGAGAGGGGAAAGTATGGCTATGGGTCTGTAATTAGATGGGTCAGTGGAATTTCTGTCTTTATGTACTGGGATCATGTAGAAGGCTTTCCAAATGTATGGGATGGTGGCTTCTTGAATGGATCTATTAATTATCAGGGATACAGGGTAGGCTATGGATTCAGTGGCAAGTTTAAGTAAGATTGGCAGTAGGTTATCTGCAGAGGGAGAACAGGGTTTAAGCTTAAGCAGGAATGATTTACTGTAGGCTGTGGAGACGAGTCTCAGGGTGAAGGGGGTGTTGTTAGTTTGGGGAGGGGAGGTTGGAGGTGGGTTGGAGTTGTGATTTGTGTGTGTATGTTTTTGGATGCTATTGATGAAGTAACTGAGAAGGGTGGCAGTTTCCAGTGGGGTATTGTTTGGGAAAGGGGAAGGGGAAGGTATAGATGGGCTGCCAGGGTGGAGGATCTTATTTAGGGTGGCCCAGAATTTTTGTGAGTTAAATATTCAGCCAAAGTGGGGTGAATTGTAAAAAGATTGTTTGTCTTTATTGACTATTTTTGGGGTGGGGTTCCATAGTTCTCTGTAGTTTTGGAGGAGGAAAGGAGTTTTGGTGTTGGTCCAGGCTTTCCAAGCACTATCTCTTTTGTGCATAAGAGATTGGGTTTCGTTAGAGAGCCAGGGGGCATAATTGGCTTTGGTTCTGATTTTCCTGGTTGAGGCTATGGAGTTGAGAGGATCTAGGAAAATTTTATGAAATGTAATAACAGCGTCATTGATGGGGAGTTGTTGGAGGAAGGACCAGTTTATGCTAGCCAGTGTGGAGTTAAATATGTTGGCATTAAAGTTAGTAAGTTTAGGACATTCTCAGTAGAAGTGTGATTTGGTGGATTGAGGAGAGTATCTTTGGATGCAGGTGGGAAGATCACTTGGGTTGTAAAGTAGGGTGCAGGGGTTGTGGCAGATTGGTAGGTGAGGTTTTGTGCATGCGTGTGGGAGATGTGATAAGTTGGAGAAACCCATGTAAGTTAATGCAGAGTTGTGTGGTATCTGATGATAGTTTTGAGCAATCAGTATTGACATCCCCAAGAATGACTGTTTCATAGTATATGTTGTGGGACAGCCAGGACTGTGCTTGTGTATGCTTGACCATAGTCCTGTGTCATTACTGTGGTTATGCATACTTCTACATATTACTTAAGGGTTGCTTATGTATATGTTTCATGTTGGTATTTAACTTTACTTGGGTATTTTAAAGATTGGGTCACCTATTTACCCGTGCCTCTGCATACTATAACAGATTGCTGAAGTGGTTGCTGGGGTGACTATTGCATACTGGGACATATAACAGAAGGGGTCACTTGTGTAAAGGATTTCCATTTGTGCTTATGCATGCTTGTTCTGTGTGCTTAGTTGCTCATACTGAATACTGGGTCAACTAGTTAAATGTTTGATTTTTGTGCTAGTGCATACTTGAATTGAAGTGGGTGCTGGGGTTAATGTTTTAATTTTGTGTTTCTGCATACTTGGACATGTTAATAAAGGGACACTTGGGTAAATGTTTCAGTTTTGTGCTTCTGCATACTGTGAGATTTTACTGCATAGGTCATTGTGAAAATGGTTCAATTTGGTGTTTGCACAAAACCTACATATATTATTGAAGAAATTGCCGAGATATACAACTTGTTTTTCTGTTTGTCCACATTTGGACATGGTATTGACGCAGTTCACTTGGCTAACATTCATTCTATTGCCTCTGCATAATTGGACAAAGTACTAAAGGTATCATCTAGGCAAAAAGGGTCTTTTTGATGCCTGCACATGTCTAGACATATTTCTGAATTGATTACTGGTATAAATGTTTTTTTCTTACTGCTTTTGCATATTTGTACATATGACTTCACGTGTCACTTGTGGAAATGTTTCATCTTGGTACACAGGCATATTTGAACACATTACTCATGGGATCACTTGAATACGTGTTTCAATTTGGTGTTTGTGCATACCTGGCCGTATACTTGAACCATCCTTATGGTACATGTTTCACACTTGTGCTTGTCTGTGCTTGAACATAGCCATGAATGGGTTGCTTGGTTAATGTCTCATTTCTGTGGTTATGCATAGTATGACAGATTTCTGAAAGGTTGCATACTTATGTTTCATGTTAGCATGTGGGCTTACTTTCACATATTAAAGAAGGGGTTACCACTTCAATTATGCCATTGTATACTGGACCAGATCGCTGAAGTGGTTGCTGGGCTAACTGTTGTCTTTTGGTGTTTCTGCATAACGGCACATATCAATGAAGGGGTACCTCTGGTAAATGTCTCACATTTGTCCTTGTGCATGCTGGGTGTTTCTGCTTACTTGCACATATTAAAGAACAGGTCACCTAGTTAAATGTTTGATTAGTGCACATGTGCCTACTTGGATATACAACTTAAACTGGTTCCAGGTGTTAATATTGTAATTCTGTATTTCAGAATACTTGGACCTGTTAATGAAGGGGTCCCTTGGTAAAACGTCTCATTTGTGTGCTTCTGCATACTTGGACATAGCGCTAAAGGTGACACTTGGGAGAATGGTTCAAATCGATGATTGCACTTGACTAAACATATTACTGAACAGATTGCATGGGTAACTGTTCCATTTTTAGTACTTTTGCAAGATTGGACATATTATTGATGTGGTCGCTTGGAGAACTGCTTCATTCCGATACATTGGCATGTAAGTAAAAAGGTTAATTGAATATTTTTTTTTTGGGTGGTTCTACATACTTGGAGATAGTAGTGAAAGGATACTAAGGGAAATGTTTCTTTTTGTGTCTCTGCATACTGGGAGCAAATATTGAAGGTGTCAGTTGCACAAAAGGTTCATTTGGATGCTTACACAGACCTACACCTTATTTCAGAAGAAATTGCTTGAGTAATCATTTCTCTTTTAATTCTTGTACATATTTGGACATATGACTAAAGGGGTTGCTTGGGTAACTGTTTTAATTCAGTACATGTGCATACTTGGAGATATTACTCATGGGTTCACTTGGATAAATGTTTCATTTTGTTGTTTGTGCAAACCTGGTCATATAATTGAAGGATCCCTATGGTAACTGTTTCCCACTGACACTTCTGCAGACTTAGATGTACTAATGCTGGGGTCAGTTGGATAATGTGTCATTACTGTGCTTATGCATGTTTGGACATATTACAGTAGGGTCACTTGGGTATATGTTGCATGTTGGTATTGCTGCTTACTTGGACATATTAAAGGCAGTGTCACCAAGTTAAATGGGCTTCTGTATACCTCCACTTATAATGTGGTTGCTGGGGTAACTGTTTCTTTTTTGATGTTTCTGGATAGCTGCTGTGCATGCACACTGTTCACGTCCACGTGGACATATTCCAGAAGGAGTAGCTTAGATAAATGTTTTATTTTACTGCTTGTGCATACTTGAACAGATAACTAAAGTGGTTGCTGGGGTAAGTTTTAATTTTGTGTGTCATCATAACAAGACATAAGGGGTCACTTGGCTCTGTATACCTGGACCTATTACCGAAGGTGACCCTTTTGAAAATGGTTCATTTTGATGTTTGCACATGCCTCAACATATGAGCGAAGTGGTTGCTTGGATAACTGCTACATTTTTTTGCACTTGTGCATGGTTCGACATATTACTAAAGGGTTCGCTTGGGGAACTGTGTCATTTCAGTACTTGTGCATACAAGTAGCATATCAACAAAGGGGTCACTTGATGAAATGGTTCATTTTAGTGCTTGTGCATACTTGAAGAGATCAATGAAGGGTTGATGCAGGAAATAATCATTGGGTGTGTCAGGCAAGTGCTAGTGCAGAGAAAGTCACACTGCAGTATTGCTCACTAGGAAAAAGAGTTGATATTGTGTCATTGTAGTGTGTGTTCTTACTTGAGCAAAACTACTGCCGTGGTTGCTGATAGCAATAATTATCTGCTTGTGTTATGAAATTGCTCTCTGCTTACTTGTGCAATCTGTTTAAGGAATCGCTAATTCCATACTGATCCTTTGAGTTGCTAACCGATAATGCTCTTCAGATTGGTGAGCCTACATTTACTGTGATCAGTTGATGGCTTGACCTACTGTATAATGATGAAATCTTGGGGTCTCTATTCATCTGACACATAGCCTGTTTGGCAATGGTTTTTGAATGGCCTCTGAAGAATGTTTTAAAGATACTGCTTCAGGTCTGCCAATTGTCAACATGTTACGCTGACTGCCACAATACAGCACTGCTGCCAACCTTGGATACTGCTTTATGGACTTGTTCATTGTTCATACATACAAATATTTCAAGCACAGGCATTACTGCCCTTCTAGCATGACAATATACCAAAACACTTGTTCCCATATAATGTGTCGAGGCTGTTCTTAAAAATATCAAAACTAGTACTTGCCTTAATGTAATTTGTTACCCATGAACTACCACATAGGCGGCAGTCCACTTAACGCTGAAGGTGTGATAAGAGACCTTGGGACTCAGGTGGACAATAGTCTCTCCTTTGATAATCACATCACTACAGTAGTCAGGAAATCCTTCTACTTGACCCACCTTATCATGAAAGGGTTTTCATCCAGGAAAAAATAGGTCATTGTTCCCCTCTAATCAGCTCTCATTAGACCCATTATTGAGTACAACGCCCTTTTTGGAATGTACCTCACAAGACATCTGCAACAGCTGGAAAGGCCACAAAAATACCTCACAAAGAGGATTACAGGACTCAAGCAGATGCCCTATGCTGACCATCTCAAAAAAACTCCAGCTTTACTCCATAGCATATCACCTACTCTGAGCTGATTTCTGCCTAACATACAAAGCTATGTCAAATCCAGAGCTGTTGGACATGCTACACCTAAAGAAATCTAAATCCCTCCAAGCTACACACTCCAGTGACCTAAACCTTGTCACCACAATAAACAGAACATGCTGGAGGGGTAAATTCCTGTCCCAGAGACTTCCCATATTCTGGAACAAGCTACCTATCTATGTCAAGCAGAGTTCCTCATTAGCAGTCTTCAAGAAAAATCTTGATGAGTGGATGGGAAATAGGAAATTCACCCCGGGGATCACTTCTGTGGCTCTGCTCAACAGGGGCACAGGAAAATAACCCTCTTGGATGGCAAACGCCAGGGAACCTTGTTGGCTAGGCTTACACAGGCCCTTGGGCCGATAGCCTAGTACCTACCTATGAACCTATGGTAGTCTGTTCCTTGTATCAGCTACTCTGTCATGGAACCAATTGGTACACTTCTCATTCCCATATAATATTCTACATAGGTTGTCTGATTCTCTCTTTTACTGTTTGATAACCCCAACATTCTCAGAGGTAGTAGTCTATAAATACCCTATATTATTTATTTATTTATTATTTATTTATTTATATTTGTTTACTGGGAAATTCCGACTGGACGCATGACCTTTTTCAGCAGATGGCGGGGAGAAAAGCTCCACATCATGTACATGATAAATAGAGATACAAAGTTGCAGCAATAGTAAACAACATTACAGGTTGTTGGCTTTAATACAATAACAAGATATTGATTATCAACAGTATATGCAGTAAATGCTGCAAGTTAAGATAGTTTCTTGTTTATAATATTAGTAACAAAGTTGTCAGACAAGATGTTAAAGTATGTATAGACAACTAGCTAATTCTGGCTGTGGTTAGTAGTGGCGGTAGTATAGTTGGGTTAAGAGTCTAGGTGGGGGGGGTAAGGGTGGGGTGTTAGTCTGGTTTAGAACAAGGACAAAGCCAGTGCAAATTTAAGTGGAATTTGAGTGCAGTATTGAAAAGGCTGCTGGAAGGTAGAGTAGTTATAGAGGGTGGAAGATTGTTCCAAAGTTTAGATATGGTATATGAAAATATGGCTTCTCCTGCTAAGCTTTTGGGTTTGATAACAGTGAGTTGATTTTTGTTGCTTGATTTTAGGGGCCTAGTGGAGTGATAGGGTTGGAGAAGTGTTTGAAGTGTAGGGATGTTATGGGGGTGGTTAATAAGTTAATGAGTAAGGGTGAGTTGATTAAAGTGAAGGAGTTGTGGGAGTTCTAGCCAGTTTAGTTCTTTAAGTGAGATACAATGATGGCTGCGGTAGGAGGTTCCAGTGGCAAATTTAGCAATTTTGTTGTAACAAGCATCCAGCTTGTGTAGGTCTGTCTAAGGTTGGTAAGTATGGAGGATGCATAGAGTAGGGTGAGATTAGCTGGGAATTGGCTATGGAGATTCTAGCTGCCTTGGTTAGGAATTGGCGGCTTCAATATAAAGCACCAAGTTTCTTGTGAACTTTTTTTATTGTGAGAGATATGTGGGTGTCAAATCTAAGTTTGTTGTCTATTTCCACACTGAGTAATTTTGTGTGTTCTGATGGAGAGATGATGGTATTGTCTTTGGTGAGAATGTTGAAGTGGGAGGTGTTTTGGGTGGCTTTGGAAGGTTGGAACAGGAGAAGTTTTGTCTTACTTGCAGGGCCGGTGCTAGTATTTGTGGGCCCCCAACAAGGTTCAAGTTGGGGGCCCTACTCAAGAGAACATAAAGTGTTACCACATTGCCATCGCACCCCCTTCCCTGTCAAGCTCATCCAGCACCATTTAACCACTAGTGCCACTACATTCAGATCATTAAGAATTGATGTGCTAAGCTACACACTGGCATTTAGTACCAATGTTACATTATGACAAACCCCTGTACTACAGCAAGGTAGCTACTCACAGGTACACACACTGATGGGCATTTAGTACCAATGTTACATTATGACAAACCCCTGTACCACAGCAAGGTAGCTATTCACAGGTACACACTGACTGGTATTTAATACCAATGTTACATTATGACAAACCCCTGTACCACAGCAAGGTAGCTACTCACAGGTACACACTGACTGGCATTTAATACCAGTGTTACATTATGACAAACCCCTGTACCACAGCAAGGTAGCGACTCACAGATACACACACTGACGGGCATTTAGTACCAATGTTACATTATGACAAACCCCTGTACCACAGCAAGATAGCTATTCACAGGTACACACTGACTGGCATTTAATACCAATGTTACATTATGATAAACCCCTGTACCACAGCAAGGTAGCTACTCACAGGTACACACTGGAATTTAATATCAATGTTACATTATGACAAACCCCTGTACCACAGCAAGGTAGCGACTCACAGATACACACACTGATGGGCATTTAGTACCAATGTTACATTATGATAAACTCCTGTACCACAGCAAGGTAGCCACTTACAGGTGCAGACACTGACTGCATACTCAACTGCCCAGATTTTCAAAGAATGTCCAGATGTGACTCGTGTTTGGTCTGTTCCTCACAATTTGTAGTTTTCTGGATTTTTTGTGGCAAATCATTGATGACTGAATTCATTAAATGACAGGCATTTCAATTTAACTTCATATCCTTCAGAACATGCATGGTAACACCTTTTATTCTAGCAACTTTTTCAGTTTACAAGAGCAATATTTAAAATTTACCCAGAACTTTGGGGCTGGAACCCCGTTATCTATGGCTTTGTCCAGATTTTGTGCCATGAGATCGAGAGCTATGACTGGTATTTAGTAGCAATGTTGTTACATTATGATAAGCCTCTGTACCACATCAAGGTAGCCAGTCCCACAGATGTACACAGAGACACCCACACTGACTCCCCACAAAGACACCCACACTGACTGGCATTTAGTAGCAATGTTGTTACATTACGACAAGCCTCTGTACTGCATCAAGGTAGCCAGTCCCACAGAGGTACATAAAGACACCAACACTGACTCCCACATAAAGACACACCCACACTTACTCCCAAAGAAAGACACACCCACACTGACTCCCACAGAAAGACACACTGACACTGACTCCCACAGAAAGACACACTGACAGACTGCCACAGAAAGATACACAGACACAGGGTACCCCAGAAAGACACAAAGACAGACTCCCACAGAAAGACACAAAGACACAGACTCCCACAGAAAGACACACCGACACAGACTCCCTCACATAGGACAGAAGAACACTAAAACAGACTCTTGGACACAGGACAGACACCCACACATGATAAAGACTGCACTACAGCAAGACTGAACATTTATACCCACACAGACAGGACAGAGGCACCCACCCCCACAAGTACAGAGAGAAGACCAGGACAAATTTACTGCAAGACTGAACATAAACCCACACAAGACTAGGCCAGCACTACCACAAAACAGAACTGAGACACCCCTCCCAAACACAAGACAATGACAGCAACACAGCAAGACTGAAACAAGCAGCATTAGATAAACTGACATCACTCAAGGCAATTACTGACATGCAGAACAGTCACACTGCAGATATACACAACACAGCTATGGGACACAGAAAAGACTACAGACACAACATACAAGGGAAAACCATGAGGATTACAGAGCTTGAAGCAAACTCAAACCCAAACAAATCCAAAAGAAAGCCATGGGGATTACTGAGACTTAGGCAGATGACTCAAACCCAAACAGAGAGCGCAATGGGGATTACTGAGGCAGACAGACTCAAACCCAAAGAAACACAGAAGAGAGCCGTGGGGATTACTGAGCCTGACACAGACAGACTCAACCCCAAAGAAACACACAAGAGAGCCATGGGGATTACTAAGCCTGAAGCAGACAGACTCAAACCCAAAGAAACACAAGAGAGCCATGGGGATTACTGAGCCTGAGGCAGACTCAAACCCATGCACAAGAGAGTAATGGGGATTAGTGAGTCTGACACAGGCAGACTCAAACCCAGAGAGAAAAAGGTGAAGACCAGTGTCATTCGTCTGCCAGGTGCATTTACCTCTTCAGCTTCTGACTGCTGCCACTTGTCTGTTCTTACTGCACTTCTGTCCTAGCCCCCTGACGAGTCCTGCTGCTCCCAATTGTCCTAGCATCCTGATGAGTCCTGCCACTCCCCTGCTGCTCCACATGAGTCCTGCCACTCCTGACGAGTCCTGCCACTCCTAGCTGCCTTTATCATCCTGCTAATTCCATCCTCATGGTCCTACCTGTTGGAGGTAAGCAAAAAAAAAGTGAATACACAGCATACAAGCCACACTAAGGTGCTACCTGAAATTTACTGCCTGAAAGGAAATACACACACATACCTACAGATTTACTGGGATCTTACGAATTTTCATCCGGACAAAGTCTTCAATGAGGCTGCCATGAGATACACTTTGTCCCACTTCATGCTCAATTGAGAGCACAGCTAAGCCTGAAAGTCTCTCCTGACTCATTGATGAACATAGGTATGTCTTTATGAGTTTCAGCATAGACAAGGTGCATTCTGCAGTAGTCACTGTAACGGGTACAGTCAAATAAATGCGCAGTGAAACATAAGTATTTATATATATGTCTTGCAAGTGGTTGCGAATGAGGAAATGTAACACAGTCAGTGGTGATGATTCATTATCAGTCATTTGAGAAAGGCTTTTAAGTTCGTGTCCAAGGTCAGAGTCATCAATATCACAGTGGTCACTTATCCTATCAGTCAGTTGTTCTTTCAGAGCCTTGCAGTGTTGCAGCAGTGTGTCTTCTGCAACATCACTCAAGGCTTTAATATTTGATAAAAATCCAAAGGCCTTATCAAACTCTGAAAGCTGCTCAAACCTGTTAGTAAACAATTGGATTGTTGTGTCCAGCAGCACATTGAAGAACTCTACATGTAGTTTTACTGCTGGATCCTGTACAGTCTCATCTTCTCCTTCATAGTCAAAGAAACACTTTACTTTCCTCTGTCTCTTTTCTTGAAATGTGGTGCCAACATCCAGTTCTTTCACTATCTTGGAGGCTTCACCCATGGCTTGTTGAAATCCTGTCTCTCTGTAATTCTTCAGCAGGTCCATAGTGGATGCCAGCACTTTAATATGTCGAAATATCAACAGATGGACTCTGCAGAACTTTGCTTGCATGATTTACCTCTGTCAGCACATCATACCAAACCACTAAACATACAATGAACTGGTATGACATAAGTTCTGAGCACAGACCCCTTGCTTGTTGATATGTTGCAGCATCATTTGTACATACTGCTTGACCTATCTCCTGTAATGCCTCAATGACTCCCTTCAACTGAAATCTTACTGCCTTGACAGAGTCTATCCTGCATTCCCAGTGAGTCTCCGACAGTGGCTTCGCAGTGACATTTATGTGCCATTTCAAGATCTGCCATCTACTTGTTGATGCTGAACAGAGTACATAAATGTTCTGCTGACATCCAAAGAATGACACTGCCTGTACTGATGAATGTGCTCCATCACTAACTATAAGATTTAAATTATGGCAGGCACATGGCACATAAAAAGCCCTTGAATTCATCTATTTTATCCGGGCCTGCACTCTAGCTCGTTTCCCCTTCATGTTGCTGCCATTGTCATATCCTTGTCCTCGACAGTCATTAATGTCCAGTTCATGATTTTGAAGAGTCTGAAGAAAAGCTTCTGTAACAATGTGCTTATACAGTATGTGACGCCCATTAAAAAAACTCCAAGCAAACATTGAACACTGACATTCTCACAGGTAACCACACTCCCAAACTTTCAACAGATTAACTACGGACAATGAAAAAACTGCAGTCATTGCATGAGAGAGTAGAACATTGTGGTTATACACAATAGTAGCGTAACAGGGATTGCATCAGTATACATTCAAAACACCTATGCCTTCAGCAACATTCTCACAGCTGCTAACTACCCTCCCAGCATTAGGCATTTTAAGCAACATACAGGCCCCATCAACCTCCTAACCTCTCAGCATAATTCAGACAGCCAAAAAACTGCAGAACAAGGTGTAACATCAGGGATAGTGTAAAACAGTACTATAAACCTAGATATCAGAATAGTGTTTGACAAACTTGTAAAAAACTCAAAACCTACTGCAAATTCAGCTGACAATCTACCAGCAGAATTTCAAAAAATAGTAGCTGAAGCCAGTTCTTATCCTGAATACTTAAAAGATCCATTACTGAGCAGTATGTCCCAACCATCTTGAAAATATCATACATTATAACCGGGAAAAGCCGAAAGACAACATTCTCTCAAACTACTAACTACTCTCGCCAACCTGAATCGCATTCCCCTAGCCCTCCACTGGCACCAAAGCTACCCAACAGGTCATAAACAGCCATAAAATGCCTCCAGAATCTACCTCCCTCTACTTCCACTCACATTAGGAGTCTCACAAGGCTACAACCTTGATCCACTTCAATTTAGTGGATTTATTATCAACCTCAATACCGCTACATCCCTAGCACTCACAATCCAGTATGCTGACATTGATCTACCATGCAACAGGTCATGTCCCAACCCAGGCTGAAATAAGCTAATCTTCACCACTTACCCCATATGCCTAAGACTACTGACTTAGACAGCATATCAGAAGACTGCCCACCTATCCCTGCTGTTGCCAGCTGCAATACACTTCTCTGTTCCATTATTTATCTCCCCTCCTTTTCGTCACCCCTATCCCATTCTCTCTACCCTTTACATATACAGCATAGATACTGCCAAAAAAACTGTACCTCTTGCCCTAAATAACTAACTAACACACTCTCCTAACTAACGGGCAATCAAAATTAAGTGTATATTACATTTCACATTCCCTTATATTGTCCCTCGTACAAACAGATAGACCAGACTTATTTTATATATTTCTAGCACCTGTGTACTAAGAAGCATTTCTCCCTGGGCCTCCACTGAAAATGGGTTCTATCCCAGTCAGACTATCCAGTAAAGAAATGTAAAATAAGTAAGTAAGTAAAAGAAGTAAAGTAAAACTGGTATAACCACAGCCCCTCACCCACAAATCCTCTTAGCACAACACATCACTACACAAAAGTAAAATAAAACTGGTACAACCAAAGCCCCTTACCCCCATCCTCTTAGCACAAGAACTCTACATGAAAGCAAATGAAAACTAATAAAACCAGTCCCCACCTCCCCAGTCCTCATAGCACAAAAACACCACACAAGTGAAATAAACTGGTAAAACCACAGACCCTCACCATCATCCTCTTACCACCAGAGAGGTAACAAAATAAAACTGGTATGGCCACTACCTCACCCCCCACCCTCTTAGCATAAAAACTCTACACAAAGCCAAAATAAAACTGGTACAACCACAACCCTCCCATCCTCTTAGCACAAAAGCTCTATACAAAACCAAAATAAAACCAGTACAACCACAGCCCAAAAATAAAACTGGTACAACTACAGCCATCACCCCCAAAACTTCTTAGCACAAAAACTGTACACAAAACCAAAATAAAACAAGTACAACCACAGCCCTCACCCCCAAACCTCTTAGCACAAGAAATATGCACAAGAAACAACCCTCCCACACAAAAAATAAAGTTTAAACTAAACCCCAAAACTTACCTTTTATGCTTTCTTCAGAAGGCTGCTTCCAATACTCTGCTCCCTCTTCACAACTAAAGGCTCACCTGCTTCCTCAGACTACTCAGTCCCTTTGAAATTGCCCTTAAAAGGACAGTTTTTTATACCTTTTGAGAAATTGCCCTTAGAAGGACAGTTGAAAAAAGGGTATAATCCAAGACCACTCCAAAGGCTGGAATCCACCGCTGATCCGTTCTCTGACAGTCCGTCCTCACGCTGGTGCAAACCTGGATCAGTCTCCACACTCTGCTGCTTAGGAACACTCCTCTGTTTAAAAACAAGAGAAGTGATCCTTATTAGCTGCAGGTGCCTTTTTAAAGGCAGTTTGTGCAGGAAGTGATGAGCAAGGACCAATCAGGTCCTTGCTTCATCACTTCCTACTTTAAAAAATTAAAAAAAAACAAGCACTTAGTTCGCAGGCTGCTGCAGCCAATCAGATCCCTTGTTTCAGTGAGCAGACCTGATTGAGCGCAGCTTGCCAGCGAATAAAGAAAAAAAAATAAAAAAAAAAAAACAGTTCTGATTTTCACTGTGACAGCAACCACAGGGAACTATGCAGACGTCCACGAGGAGCCAAGCCAAAGAAGAGTAACGGTTGGAGCAACCCGCGGCTGCTGAATGGGGGCCCTCATTCACGGGGAGGTAATCGGGGGCTCCTTGCGGCTGCAGGTTTCGCGGGTGCCTAACACCGGCTATGCTTACATAGGTTGCGTAGGAGATGAGCACTGGATAGCCAGCTTTCTACAGAAGATAATTATTCCTGTGTGATTTGTTGTAGTTCTGGTAGAGTATATACTTGAATAAGATCTCCTCTTGGATATCTGTAAGAGACACTGTACAAATTCAGATATTTTTGATTATCAAAAAAATGTAAATTTTCACATCCAAGGATACCCTTGGTATTTCTCTGCTGTATTCTTTCCAATTGACTCGTGCTCATTTTCTTATAGGGCTTAACTAAAACTGACCATCATTTCTGATTTCCTGCACTTTATTAATCATTGTACACAACCTATAGTTTTATAACTGTCATTAACCAGTTGGTTGTTATGAATACAAAAACTCATAGCTTAATCTACCCATGTAACCAGGCCCTTAAATGAGTCTATTTCAATCATTGTGTGCTGCATTACATATTCACCTATCAGTTTTTGCCTCCCAAATCTCACATACTTAGTTTATGATGTGTTTATCAGCATATTATTCTCCTGTGTCCAAATGGTCAATTTTGTCAAGTTATTTTGAAGACATGCCTTATCTGTAACACATGTAATTAGTTTACCCAATTTCAGGACATCTGCATATAGACTGT